>NC_090784.1:6202500-6312500 GCF_040054535.1 Antennarius striatus | reverse complement strand
CTTGTAGTTTACTATTCACCAGCACAGATCAGTGATGACAGACAGCAGAGAATTAATAGGTTTATAAGATTTGGAAAATTTTCATAAACAGTAGTCTCTTAGGTATGCATTAGAGAACATCTACTGGAAAATATGATAAATGCTATGCTAAAAATACAAAAAGAAAGTGAAAGATAAAATGTATTAGTAAGTGAGCTAATGACGGAGAAATGTCAGATTTCATGTTTATACTGTATGTGAACACAAAGACTTGCTGATAAAATATAGAGCCCAGCAGGAAGAAATGATACATGTAAAGTGGCAGGTACCAGTTGCTAATGGTGTGTGTGTGTGTGTGTGTGTGTGTGTGTGTGTGTGTGTGTGTGTGTGTGTGTGTGTGTGTGTGTGTGTGTGTGTGTGTGTGTGTGTGTGTGTGTGTGTGTGTGTGTGTGTGTGTGTGTGTGTGTGTGTGTGTGTGTGTGTGTGTGTGTGTGTGTGTGTGTGTGTGTGTGTGTGTGTGTGTGTCGGATTCCTCTAAAGATAGAACAGTAGTCTGTGATGGTAGGAAGTGAAAGTGCTACCGCAGCCACAACACAGGACTGATCTCGAACACGGTTTTCCGCTGTACAGTTTAACCACTTTCTTTGTACTGCAGGAGGTATTTGAAGACCAAGTACAGAGGATGAGCCCAGAAGAAGAAACGAGAGGTGGAACTGACAAGGTGCACTTTTATTTTAAGATCGAGTTTGAGTGAATGACAAGAAGCAAGAAGAATCTTCTTAAAACAATCAACAGTTATTTTGTTACATGAACAAAAATATCAATGTATTAATCAAAAATAAAAATCACCTTAAAAAAAGAGATTTTCACATTTTAACATCTTTTTTTTATTAAGTATTATACCATATTTTAGTGCTTTGTTCATACTTATTGAGATTATTTAGACATAGTAAAGAATAACAACAGACATTAAAATATTAACCGTGTCTGCATGTGTTTAAAAAGTTTGCCTTCATGTTTTGAGCATGTTTTGTGCTATAAAAATACAAAAGCTTTACCCTGTGCTCACTATTGGATTAGGAACCCTTACTGTTTTTTTGCAGTTTAATGAGCTGAACCTTGGGAGCATTTTGGAGATAAAGGGGACACACTACGGGTGACTCAGTTTGATTTTATTTTGTCATTGTGTCTGACATCGAGGGAGGGAGAGAGGAGCAAATGTGAGGTGTGACAAAGACAGTGGCAGATGCACAAGTGTGAAAAATAAAGCGTAAGAGGGATAGCTATTTGTGTGCAATGAAGAAAGACATAAAAAACAGCCTCGCACTGAGATAGTTGCTCTAAATGAAATACCTGGAGATTGCACGTTGCTTTGCATTTGCAGGGGTATTCAATTTTAATTAGGGTTTTGGAGACATCTTTTATCAGACTGTCACTAATCCTTCCACCCCCTCAACACACATACACACACATGCACACATTTAAAAATGCAAATACACCGCCACAAGTAAAAGAAAAGACAAAAAAAAAATTAAGAAGAAAAATAAATTATGGAATAGTACAACAATTTATCCAATGCAGCCGTTATCAAAAAAGGAATGAATTGGGTTCAAAACCATTGTTCCATTCCATTTTGGAGAAAAAACCATTACCTCCACTTTTTAACTGCATTTTCTTTGGGGCAGAGGTGATAATTAATTTTGCTCAGGGAGACACACATGAACTAGTCACAATAATGTAAGACATGTTAAATAGTATTCTTGCCTTCAGTCTCAGAACTATTTGAACTCAGCTCAGTGGAAACATATTGTGGGACAGAATAAAAGCAATCACGCTCTGTTCACATATCTGATTATTTTTGATTTAAAAACAGAAAGTAGAGAACAGAGAGAGAAAACACCAAAGTACTAGAGGGTTTCTTGTAAATTAAAAGTTGGGTAGTTTGAGTAGTACCTTCAAACATTTACAACTCAACAAAAAACCTTATGTTTGATTATAGAAAAGTAGTGATTTTGATAAAGTCACAAAAACAGTTTAAAATATTGGATCTATTTTCTTGACAAAACACTTTCGAACTACTGTAAATCACATACTTTATCAAAAGTGTGTCGACGTAGCTGGAAAACAAAGACAAGTTGTTGCTTTCAGATGCTTGTTTCTGTGTGTTTGCTGTGGCGGTAAGCCTGCCTCCCTCTCTTCATTCCAGGCCCTCTTCCATTGTTAGTCACCTTGTTTATTGGCTGGAGCAGCCATGCCGTACTGGACATCATCTGAAACTACAAACGACAGGATGCAATAAGCTGGAGAATAGCAGCAATCTGAGGAAAGTTCTCCATTCACCGGAGCTCCCTAACTCTCTGTCTTCTTATCCTGGGCAGAAAATAAAAAAATCAATACGGGCTCACAGGCCTTGATAAAAGTGCTAGACAGGGAGAGAAGCAGTGCTGGTTATAGTAAATTAAAGTGATCAAAATTTTCCAGTCGACTCAGCCTGCAGCCTACATAAACTAACAATCCTGTCTCCACAACTGTCCGTCATCCTCTTCCACTCACCATCTTCATTCAGTTGTTTTATTACACTGCCACTTCTTTTTTGATTGTTTTTACATTTCAATTTTGTAATACTGATGTAAAATTGTTTGGTTGTTTCTTAACATAATTTGATGGCTTCATTTTCTCCCAATGTTCAAAGTATAATGCCTGAGGCAAGATGAAAAATAATGGGGTTTCACAAATGTATGTTACTCTCTCTCAACAAATTTGGATTTATCTTTTAAGGCTTGAAGATCCAACTGTTTGTCACAAAGAAAGAGAGACAATGAGAAAAAGAATGGCCTTACATACAGTTACAGTGTGTGTCATGACATCACCTCATCCAGCGCCACACAGAAATCATTTCACCTTCAATGTTTTCACCAGCCTTTGAGCAAAACAGTGCTGTATTAACGGGTTCTCTGGTATGTAGTTAGCCTTTCATTCATCATTCATTTTTTATCTCATATTGTGCTCCATTACAGAGAACCATTAAAATAGCTGAACTTTTACACTTCACCAACTTGTTTTGTACTCACAACGCCTGCAGGGAATTTAAAACTTGCTTTGCTATATTTTTTTTATCCTTACATATTAAATGAGCTTGACCTCTGTTTAAATTTTAACTTTTCCTCAAAAATGTGATCTTATTTGCTTGCAAACTGTTGCTTATTCATATTTATTTACACACAATACATACTTATATACACAACAACAATACAAAATACAGTACAAATGATATTTGGAATGATGCTATTATCAGTTTGACACAATAAATCAATAAATGTTCTATTTTCCATATCTATTTTCCATGTCTGAAAACAAGTTAAAGTGATTATTTATGGTTATTATTTGTGGTGTTTTTTTTGGTTTTTTTGCTCCCAACTTTTTGCTGATTTAAAAACATTTGATGAAAAATTACAACTTCCTTGTTTTCTTTGGAGCCACAAAGCAATGGAGCTGCTTTCCTATCAAAACACAAGCATTGTAAATCCTCATTTATTATAAATATATATCAATAATACCTAAAAGTAAATGCTTTAATTACATAACATGCATGCGGTCAATTTGAAAACTTAAATTAAAAAAAAAAAAACACCACATGCTTTCACCACACCATTGGAAGTGCATCCGGCCACACATGCTCTAATTGAATTACAGTAATGCTGGCAGCAGCTGACTCACTCTGCTAACGCGCTCCCCATACTGGCCCGGCACAGGGCCCCTTTGGCACCTTGTCAACATAACAGTAAGAAGGGATTATTAAGGATTGGCCAATCCAGTTTAGTCTCATGGTGTGTGAGCTTCGCCACAGAACCAAGCTAATATCCACACTCAGTGCTGATAGCTGCAATTTCATGGCTATGCTGTAATGTATGGCAAAAAAAAATCACCATCTTAAGATCACGATTGCAATTATGTGTATTGACATTTTTACCAGAATTTCATGTGCATGGCTTTTTCCACCCCTGGATTAATGTAAAATTAGCTGAGTATTAATAGTAAATATTTTAATATTGCTGCAACACTTAAATCTTGGCAAACACCACGCACATACCAGCTCCAAATGACAGCTAGGCTGCGTGAAATGACCTCCACTGTGTTTACATGCGTGTCAGGAATCAGCTTTAAAGAAAAAATGAGCCACTCAAGCTGGCATTTGCTGTGACCTTATATCCTGTTGGGCCAGGACAGACAGCAGACAGCCTTGGGACACTTAAATCCGGCCATAACCCTGAGCAACACACATATGTCCCATTAGCTCACATCACAGCTTTACTTTCTAGAGACCCACTGTGGCCTTCAGCCTAAAGTCCAACAGTGCAATATAATGCTAATTTATAAATCACATAAGTAATACTAGTGTATTTTTATGAAAAGAAAAGAAAATTGAGAGGAACTTCACTTTAAGTGGTTTAGCTTTTTTCTCTGTGACTATCTGATATTATTTATATATTTAAATTATTAAGATTAAATGCGCTCTTTTATTTCCTTGGCCATTTTAAAAAAAAAATGGGACAGGAAGCACTGAAAGATGCAAGTCAACAGATTACAAATCAAATGCACTAATTCAAAGTAGGATTAGCACAGGATCCTGCCTGTCTATGCTTCTTATTAATCTTGTGTTGGCCATGCAGATCCTGATGGTTAAACTCTGTCTGTCTTGTTTCTATATTTATCTATTTTAATCTCTTTATAAAGCAAAAGGATTCCAATTGCAAATGCCACAAGAGTCAATCCTATTGAAAAACAGTTGGCAGTCCAGTGTTTAACACTTAAAACCTTAAGAAACGATTACAGAGTGGCCATAGCGTGCATATTGGAGAAGCAACAGTTGAAATAGATCACTCTGAAGCTATTTGCTTTACTATAATATTTGAGGTGATTCTGTCCTTTGGGCAGTAGGCAGTTAATTGCAGGTTTGTTACAGAACCGTTGAGAGAATGAGCCATACACCCCCTGAAGGCAAGCAACACTGAACACAATAACCTGTAAGCATGTAAAGATTACTATTAGCAAAAAAATTGTCTGTCAAATAAACCTAAAACATTTCTAAGAGACATCCCAGAACTGGAGAGCCTTGTTTGCATTATTATTTCATGCTTGAAATCCAGTTTATGTGTGATCTTTCTCTATGTATGCATGGTTTGCAGCAGGTGCTCCTAAAGCTTGGCTCATCGCAAACCATGATCGATGGCTAAGTTGCCATGTGAACGCACACACTCTCTTATGCATTGCACACACACACACACACACACACACACACACCCACACACACACACACACACACACACACACACACAAGAAGCTTGATTTTGAAGGGTCCTTAATCACAACAAAGCAATTGACTGATCAATGACAGATATGAGGAACAACTGTGGAATGCTAACTCGACCACATTCGCTTTTATCAGCTTTTTTTTTTTCCCTTTGGACTGTTTTATTTATTTTTCTTTATCACAGATTATATTTCTCTCAGTGTTAACAGGCTTCAAACCCTGCCAAGGTATTAATTAAAATCTAAATACTAAATATTGATTGATACGTTATCAGCACATAGCAGTTGGTCTGCAGGGTATTGATCCGGCCTGTGATTTATTATCATATTTAAGAAAAATCATTTTGTGTGATTATACGGGGTAATGGATTTTCAGCGAGCAGTGTAATTCCTTTTCTATTTTGTATCCTGTTGTGTGGAAGGTGGAGCAAATTTCTCAATTGTATTCGGAGATCACTGATATCTTTGGCATTGCACCCCCCCTGAGTGCCCCCCCCACGCCCAGCTTTTCAGCCCTGTGTGGCCTACGAGGGGCTAAAGCTTGTGCTAGAGAATGATCCCCGCACTTGTCGTTGGGAATAATGGCTATCGGGATTACCTCTTTAATCACAACAAAGATTAACAGATGGTATGAGAACAGTTATTAGCAAACATCTTGCACTCATCAAATCAATAAGATGATTTGTAATCAGGCTGTTGGTGCAAGTAAAAAAAGAGTCAGGGCTTTTCCCATGAAAGATCCTGGCAATCAGAGGCTACTGTGTAGCAATTACCTCTCCACGAAATAGGTGCTCTTCCTTCACTGGCTGGCAATCGTCCAAAACACACACCAGACTGATAGCAACATGGAGCATTAACGTGGCGAAACACAAAACACTCTATGTTAATCTTGTATTTGATCATGTGTTAGCTTACTTCCCAGTTTTATTTGAATTTTTTTGCCTTGTAATTTGGTGATCTTACCATATACCAGTTAGGGGGGGGAAAAAATCTAAATGTTTACACATGCTGTCTCTCACTACAAAGGACTGTGCAGCTCATTAGTCAGTTACCATGAATAAGTCAGAGTATGGACAAAGGGAAGAGCACAGGAGCTATAGAGAGGAGGGTTCACTGTCCGAGTACTTCTCCTTGGAGATGGAGACACGGAGAAAGAGGACTGCAGACATACCCCGAATGTACTGTAAACAGAGGGGTGTGAAGTCAGCTCAACTCTTCTGCAATCACAGCCTCCACTTTGTAACTTTTAAAAGCTTTTAAACTATAAAAGACATGTTTGTTTTTTCCCAGCAACAACTTCCTGGTATCCCTCACACACTGATGTGTCACGTAGGTGACAAAGTCAAACTGTGTGTGGTCTATGACATTTTGTGATTGTATTTTAGTCCTCAGCTTGTATTATCACAACATCTGAAATTACAATGATTTGATTCTTGATTCCTCTGTGAAACATCGCAGCACAAGTTGTTGTTTTTTTGCATTCCAAAAAAATTCTATAAAAAAAAAAAAAAGGAAAAATATTTTAAAAAAAACCAGACATGATGCGCAAATCATCATCTATAGTTACTGGGCCTTCCTTTCTCAAACCATCTCCATATCTATTCCCACCTGGCTTGAGAAGTATGAACCATGGTCTCCTAAAGGATGGATATATCAACCTTTCTTTTTCTTGACTAGACAGGGAAGTTCATCCTGAATCTTCTTGCTGCCCAATACATTAATAAATGGTGCATCATTGAGCTGTGAGTCTACAGGAAGAGGTCACTATATGATGGGGGGGGGGGGTCAGGTGTGAAAGGAGGTTTGTTGCCACCACACACAAGTCAGATTGAGCTCATTCTTGTCTCAGTATCACCCGGATACCTGATCAAAGATCTCAGGTTGAATTCCATTACTGATCTTAATGCTACTGTCAATTTGTTCCATGGTTTCTTTATGGGGATCCAACCAATGCTTGATCTAATAGTGCAAATATTTTAGGAGAAAATTCAGAAATACACTAGATTTCATTGTCATTTATAGACGTTTGGCTTGAGATTGATGAAAACTTCTGAATTAAATTATTTTCTAATCCTCTCTTTCTTGTCTATTCCTTCATACCAATAGACACTTGCACCCGATTGCTCACACACACACTTCTAATGGAACTCCTATCGCCATAAAAAAACATGCAATGGCATCTGCTTACTGTACATTTATCACCATGCTAACTAAGTAATGGTGGCATATACAGCATATAATATATCTGTGTCATCTTTCCTGACACACACACACATAGACATGCACACACAAACCTCTAAACCTTCCGTGAGATAGTGTAGATGTGCACTTACAGGATTAAGCAAGGCAAACTGTGCCAAAACAGTGGCAGTGTGAGGTAACTGATGCTGTTTAAAAATTCAAAGGCCTCTATTGAACGGACAATGTGGCACACATTTCACTGGGCCACAGAGCCTCGCAGCCCATTGGTCTGGCTGCTGGCTGCTTTTAGCCCCCCCCACAAACACACACACACACACACGCGCACACACACACACACACACACACACACACACACACACACACGCACACACACACACACCTTACAGATAATTGCACTAAAGCAAAGTTCACGTGTGTTTCCCACCACATGCAGAAAACATGGACAACTGTGGACAGAGATACACAGACGCCCCCCCCCCCCGCCCGTACACGCACACACACACGCGCACACACACACGCACGCACACACACACACACAAACAATGTCACTTGTCGAGTGGCTAATATCTTCCCAAGGTCAAACTTGTGGAGGAATTCCAACGAGATTAAGTGTCATCAGTGTGACTTTAGCCCCTTTCTGCTCATTGTTCTTGGAAATGGCATTAGAGCCACAGATGACCGCGGCTACGGAGCTAAAACCTCCAGCCGTCAAGCTCGGGACAAGCAGTAGTAGATGTGTGAGATAATTTGATGCAGGGCCTCTGATTCAAATGCTAAAAGTAATGATGCTCTTACATCTTTGACACATAATAAATATCAGACTTCATCAGCAAACAATGGCATTGTCAAATTTTGCACACATTTTCCTCTATTAGTTAATTCTGGAGAGTTGTCAGGTAAACACTTACAAAGTAATTTGTTTATTCAAGAACTGTTGATCTCTCTCTATTTTGGAATTCACTGAGTGTTTTAGGGTCTAAAGGTAAAAATATCCTGAATGTACAACCATTTGTTGAGTCTGTATTTTGACAGCACACCTTCGACACTTTCCGTACAGTATATATCGTTTTGTTTATGATGGCAGATATCAAAATATATCTCTTTCTCTGAGACAGTGTTTCAGTTTGGCAGAAAACCAGAAGGTTTTTTGTTTGTAGATCGTTCCATTGAAGCTTTCTCATTGTGTCATCCACCATTTGTTGCACTGCCTTGCACACTGACTTTGGCACGTCATCCGTTGGTGGCAGCAATGAGCATTTTGTCTCCTCTGAATGTCCAATTACACTCCAGCCTCTAATTTAATTACAGTAACAGAAGAAATTGGTTGATTTGATTCATTTCAGTCAGTCATGATTGAACCAGTCAGCTCAAATTTTTCTCGTCTAAGGTACGAGCTGCCTGTCACATTTCATCTCAGCTCCTTTCATATGAGGGGTATAAAGCATGTCATGTTATGATAACTGAGAATGAGTTCACTGCTGTCTAGTGTGGAAAAAATAATGTTTGAAACACCTCTTGCTACATGTATCTGCACTGAATGTGAGAGTGAAACATTACTTTCTGTGCAGGATCACAGCTGCCATTTAGTAGAGACACGCCTACAACATTCATTATTAATGCATGAAGTCCACAATTATATATCAAATTGTGTGTATATGTGTGTTTTACAAATCCGGCAAATCATTGTTTGCTGCAGAGCAAAGATAAAACATGTCAAACAAACAATGTTGAATCATACATTTAGACAACACTGATACTTTCACTGTGTCTACTTACACGACACAGTTAGAACAACTATCTCCCAATACCTCGAGCAACACGTCAGTGAAAAGGCTGTTAATGAGTCTAAGCTGTGAACAGTGACCCACATATCAACACCCATCTCTTTAGACCACATGATCCTATTTTAAATGATAACATTGTGTCTTATATTAAAATAAAACCTCTGACAGCACAAAGCAGTAGAATACTGTACTGTATCACAATTTCAATGATAGACTGTCACAACATCACAGAACTGATTACCTTATTTTTGACCTTACCAAGACTTGAAATAAAGGAACCCTAAAATACTATAACAGAAAACCACCACAATACATAATACAAAATAAGTGAACTTGTTGTTGATTCTGAGAGAATGAAACACACAGTCAAAAGAAAATATAACAATTATTAACTATCAGCACGCACACACACACACACACACACACACACACACACACACACACACACACACACACACACACACACACAAATTTATTTATATATATATATATATATATATATATATATATATATATATATATATATATATATATTTAGAGAGAGAGAGAAGTGATAGAGAGAAATATGATATTTTATGCAATAGGATAATGGTGACTTGTTTTAAGAGATTGTGTGAAATTATGTTAATATAGCCAATAGCAGAAAAAAAAAAGTTACACCTTTACTCTGATTGGTGCAGAAGCCTCAGCGGTATGCCATAGGCTGCTACAGTAGCCTGCGGTGTGTGTAAATGCGTCTTGGCACCAGTTGCGGCGGCGCAAAGACGTCTGATTGGACACCCACGGAAGGGACGCGCAATTTCACTTATTTTAACTAACTAATCACATCTTTTACAATCCGACCAACGCATTTAAATATATAATGTTACCCAATAATTGCATTTAAATGTGTTTAATGTCAATTTACTTATTATTTTACAATTACGCACAGCGGCAGAAAATAGAATAAATTCAAGCTGCGACATTTACCTCTTGGTGTCTCCTTCACGGTCTGGCCTCTCTTCGCGGTGTCCGCAGTGGAAGTTGGGCTCATGGCAGACTGCAGGGTGTGAGAGGAATGGAGAAAGGGAGAGCAGTTCTAACAGAAGTCTGCCGATGCAGTTTATGGTGTAGAGAGGGCCAGTGTAAAAGCCAAGTATTCGTTTTCTTACCTTGCGACACAGATCCAGAAGGGGTGAAATGGGTAAAAATGGTTGTTTGGGGGTGATTACACGTTTCTTCTCTCCCACCCTCCCTCCATCCCTCAGTCCTCCCCTCCTCCTCCCCCTACCCCTCACCCAGCAGCGCTCTCCCCCCTCTCTTGGTGAATAGGGAGAGTGGCCCCGCTGGGGCTCCAGCTATGCAGCAAAACATCCCGTCCCTTAATGTTAAACGACACCTCTGAGGCGCGTCCGGTATGAGCCGCACCATAAAACAAACGCACAGATTTTCACTTAGCAATCACAACTGAAGAGCTATTTATTTGTTGTCAAACTGAATATTCAGCCTTTATAAATTCATCACCATTGTATCTTTTTTTTTTTTTTCCCCCTCAGGGGTATGTCTTTATCATCATCATCCCACTGTCAATTACAGGAAATTATGGGATTATTACCGAGACCGAATAACAGGTTATGTGAAGGCTGAACTCAGAAAACATACCTTTCTGTCAATCATTATTTCCACACAATATCAATGACTTTGCCAGAGATAGAAGCTGCTCGGCAATCCTGATCACACTGGAACCCCCCACCCCACTCCTTCCCCCTGTGTGTGTATGCAGTCTATACCGGATTAAATGGCACCTCGTTTTAAATGGCACCTTGCCTTGTTTCCCCTCTCCTTTCATCATCAGCAACATAAAGATTAGGCCAACAGAGGGGATTGTAAAGGCTCGGTTGTTTGGTGCACAGGGATCTTCATTCCTTCGCCTTTGTGATGATATTGATGATGATGATGGCCAAGTGGACAGTTTGATTTTTGTGTGGCGAGCTAGTTATAAAGAATCAATATTATATCAAGGGGGTAACTTTGGTGATAAAGGACTTCAGCCACTCTGGCTATTCATCATAAGTCTGTAGCAAGCAGATAGGTCAAAAGAAATTATATTGCTCTAAAGAGTGTGTCTCCTTATCTCTCAGTACCAGGGGAGTGGAGGACACGCCGATCGATGCAGTAGCTGCCGTACACTCCTTGCAATTATCAATAGCTGATTTTGTCTTCCTGGGGCTGCATCTATTAATACCAGATAATAACAGGCTTTTGGACATAACTTCCAAAGGGGTTGATGAAGGGGAAAAAAAGGAGGCTGAAGAAGAAAGAACAAACTTTGTTCACAGGACGACCTTGTCAAGAAATGTGTCTCTTGTATGAGTTGGACTCAGGGGAATAGACAAGTCAAACCACAGAGAGAGAGAGCGAGATGGGGAGGTGTGGGGGGTGTGGGTGCCAAACCGACTCATTTCTCACCCCAATCATGATTTTTTTTAAAAAAATCGTTACGCGAATTTATTTAAATTTATTTAGAAATTAAAATTGCACGTATTTGCCGTTATTTTTAATAACGATTTTTTTAAATTATCTAATAAAAATGTTTACATTAAAGAGACCACTCTATTACATTATAGAAAGAACAACATGTCAGAAGAGAAAATGCTCTCTTCTTTAAATGTGAGCCGGCTCCACTCGTTCTAATCCTTCAATCCCGTCCTCATTAACGCGGACACTCCGCCACAGCATGCATCCAGATTTACAAAGAGTTATTCGCAAAGTAAAGGGTTAATGTGTTCATCAGCTGGCGTCAAAAACGACTTGGGTTTGTTTTCCGTCTCTTGTAAATGTGACAGTGCATTTGAAGAGAGATGAAATACAGTATGTTTTACGAGACATTAAGAATTTATTATGTTCATCCGACGTTTTGAACAAACCATTCAGACCTCCGTTACGTCATAAATTACTCTTTATTCTCACAGTACATCAATGGGACATTAATACTGTCAACAAAAAGGGCAGTGCCCGTTTCCAGGGGTTGCCACTGTGTATAAAATGTCCATAAACTAGAAATAAAGTTAACATAAAAGGTAAGCAGGTTATGATGGAGAGCCCCTGGAGCACAAAAGCTTCACTCGTAAAAAACAAAATACCCAGCGAGATTAAAATGACAGTCTATCTGTTACAGGCAGCGGCTGGTAAGAGCTCTGAGATGTTATTTGATGGGAGGTCAAATCTGGGTGTTCACACTGGAGTCTGAGGACGATCCATCCAACAGTAACGTGGTGGTACATCCTAGTGGTGGCTCAAAGCAATGGGCTGAACCTTTTGCTTGGGGGGTTAACTCACACACACGGCGCAGTCCCCCCCCCCCCCACACACACACACACACACACGGAGCCATGTCCATTACCAAGAGACCAACAGTGCTCGTGGGCTGTCAGGAGGTAACTTCAAAGTTGGCTTCAATATGAGCCTCAGCCTGAAGGGGAGACGCTGTTTGGTGCTTTGATCAGGAAGAACAAGCGGCGTCTGAGTGTTTGGTCACCAAAATATCCAGAAAAGTCACTTTTGGAGCGCGCAACGAGACGAAGGCGCAACCGGGAGCTGAAGCACGGGGAGGGGAGGAGGACGAGCGGAACTCTGTTGCGATCATCAGGAACACTCAGGCGACCTCTCTTTTGCCAGACAAATGACTTTTTGATCACATTGAAACTGTTGGCGTTCCGGAGAGGACTGTTTCATCGCGGCGCCGCTTTCTGGAAAAAAAAAAAAAAAAACGCGTCAAAGTTTGGAGAGCGGAGCTGCGCCATTAGAAAAAAAAAAAAGCTAACACTTTATTGATATTGTCAAGAACTTAATGCGACCCCCCACAATTCAAACGGCAACTACTTTACCGGAAAAGGTGTCCATACAGAGAAAATAAAACCCTGGGATCATCTTTGGAGGCTGTAAACGTCGCTTCAGTTGGGTCCAACTCAGAAGGAGGCGCGTTTCGACGTCGTTTCACACACAAGTTCCCGAGAAAGAGAAAGTGCGAGAAGTGAACGAAACAATCGTGATTCTTTTGTGAGAAAGAAGCTCTCTGAGACTCTTAACCTGGGATAATAAAATAAAAAAATAAAAAAATCGGACTGATGAAGAGGAGAGTTTGAGAAGAAAGACGGAATCCCGACCACTCGTGAGTCAGTGCGCTTCGTGAAAGAAAGGAGGAAAAAACAAAACAAAAAAGGAGGCTGACATTTTCCTGTTGAAGACCCCCCTGTGAGCTGGGCATAACAAGAGATTTGGTGTGTTGTGTTATGTTGTTGGGGGAGGTTGGATAGTAAAAGAGAAAAAGAGACGGATAAAGTCTGAGAGTGAAGCGGCTAATTGCTTAGTCCGTCCCTCATTACCATATCCAATGCGCGTCCGCTGGACTCCAGCCAATCCTCCCCACCTTCACACGGTGCCATTAATCGCGAGGCATTATTCACTATCATAATTATTATACCGACATGCGCAATCCAACGCAATCCAGCGACAGCAACGGCGGCAGCCACACCGGCTAATTTCACATTCTTTTTTTTTTCTTTTCTTTTTTTCTTTTTTTTTTTTTTTTACCTCCTCTCTCCGCTACCAGACTGTTTGCGAACTTTTTTTTTTTTTTTGTGCGTTGATTCATTCGCTCTTCGCTGATGTATCTGCAAAACGCAGAGACATCTCGGAGCGCAAAAGCAGAAGCATCGCCAGCACTGACGCAATCAGCATGTCCCGACGCAAGCAAGCCAAGCCGCAGCACCTCAAGTCGGACGAGGATCCCGCACTAACCGGGGTTGTTTCCGAGCACGGTGAGTGGATTTGGTCAGCTTGAAGTCTCTCCTCCAGGTCTTCTATCAGTCAGACAACTTACTCCTCAGTCTCTGCTTACACCATTGTTGTTTCCTCACCAGGGTGTAGGAGCTTTTTTTTTTTTTTTCTTTTTAAAAACTCGATTTAAGTTTGACCCTGAAAGAAAAAAGTCGTTTGGACTTATTTGGATTATTCTTTGGTTTCCGTTTATGGTTAATTTCTTGAGGTTTGTAGACGCAGAAATTCGTAACAAACCCACAAGAAGCCGTCATTAAAATCAAGCGTCTCTTTAATCGGCTGGGAAGTGTGCGGTTCTCAGCGAAGAAGTTGTGCTATGTTTTATTCCTAAACCTCAGTTTGACGTAAATGTTCCGCAGGCTGCATCCCTGTATCGGCTGTTGGCTGATGGATGACTTCACCGATTAATATAATTAATACACTTGTTCATTTATCGCAGTTTCCTTTGTAATATTCGACCACATTATTTATCGGAGGCCTTTTTGATTGACTAATATTTTAATACAGTATACTAATTTTAATTATTTCCTGCATGTAAAACTTTTTTTTTTTTTAAAAACAAGTCCTCAAAATCTTAGTTTCGTGCGCGCTCATGTACCCAAACGGGCATACGCACGAGAAGTTGGAAATAATTTATTCTTTTCTGTTTGAAGTGTTAAATTATTGCTCAGCCGACATACACAGAAAACATACAGCTGGTTTAGATTTCTATTTGTAAAAAAAACTAATATATAAAATCGTTAAAATTGGAAATTTTAGTCTGCTTTTGTGTTTTGTCCCTAAAGCGCCTGTCTGGCTCTGAGAAGAGCAAAATGCGGATTCTGTTGCAGGTCGAAGCCTTGTTTTGTTATGGAAATGTTTTTGTTTACCCCCCTCACATAAATTTACCACACTTGATTTGTTCCCTTTTGCTCACAATGTCGACAAGCTCGGTTGACAGAGCTCGTCCTCGCCATGTGCAGAAAAGGCTCATTCATAGTTTATTCTCTAGTCACTCTTTAACGCAATGAAACCACCATTACAGAGTTAAAGTCATTTTTTTAGGAAAGGCGTAATGCTTTAGGAATTATATCAGCAAAGTGGCAGAGGACAAAATCTTATTCATGCTTAATTTATAGTATAAAATCCTTCTGTTCGTGGTTTTCTTTGATTTTCAAATACAGTAATTTTAATTTGTTAGTTTTTTTTAAATAAAGAGTTATTGCATGACATTTGGAAGAAAATCAGGTTTTATTTGTGAGTAATAGAGTCAGATACTTTAGTCATTTTATACAGCGTGAACACACACAGACACACACATTCACACATACACACATACACACACATACACAAACACGCATTTTTTTCAATCAAAATAATCAAATTTCATGGTGTCACCTGTTAAAGATGTATTTCATTAAGGCTCAAAAGATGGGAGCTCCAAACAAATCACTTCTATTATTTTTACCTCACCATAGGCTCCTGTTGGTCAACACACGCAGACTCTCTCTCTCTGTCTCACCACACACACCACACACACACACACACACAGACACACACACACCACACACACACACACACACACACACACACACACACACACACACACACACACACACACACACACACTTTGCAGGGCTTCGTTACAATAGAAATGAGTGATGTAATCTCTCGGGAGCCGCTCTTGTTGCATGGAGAGGGGGCATTGTACCGTTGTCTCTTGCTTCATTTGTGAGCTCTGTTCAGTAGATTTTACATTTGAACGCAAACATTGTTTCTGCTTTAATGTCAAGATCTACTTTCCTAAATTTTGCTCAGAGATACTAAACATCACTCAGGCCGCTGTCCTGTTGGACCGTGGGATGAAAAGTAAACCTCCTCGTCCTGATTTGAAATTTACAAGCAGGTCAAATTTAACTTATTTACTTATTTATTTTTTTCTTTATTTATTGTGATTTGAAAAACAGAAAACAATCTAATGTTAGATCCAACAGGACAGAGAATAAGTGCAGAACTAGAAAATAATAAAACAATGATTCTTCCCGGTTCTGCCTTGTTACGCGATTTAACGCACATCATTCTACGTGGATGTATTGCTTTAAAATACACGCACACACGCACACACACACACACACACACACACACACACACACACACACACACACACACACACACGGTGGCTAACCTATAGCATTTACACTGTTGTGTTGTAGACTGGAAGTGACCGTGGAATGCCAGTCCTTGTTGGGTCTCTATACTGGGTCACTTGTTTTCAAGGCGGACGTCGCACTGAAACAATCCCAAGCCTTTGGCAGAGCACAGGGAGCCCATACACACTTAAATAAACCTAATAATACCATGTCTCATCCAAAGCTACCTCACAGACAAGCTACAAATTTCAGACTGTCAGGATATCATTGCAGCATGATCAGATTCTCTGCTGCCTATTGTCGTGCTGCAGCTCGTGACGACACTATTGATTGCTGGCCTTGACAAATCATTGCATATAATGTGGAAGGAATTCAAAAGTTCCAGTTGTCCGTCGATGCTGCTTTCGGACTTTAAATCCATTTACGCTGGATTGGTGGCAAAAGAGAAAATCAAGTCTTCAAGTTGTCTTCAAACTGCTCACAGAGACACAGGAAACTAGACTCGAGGCAAGAGACGATACATTTAAGAAGTTTTGCTCGAAACCGTCTTGTTTTTAATTTTTTTTAACTCGTCAATTTCATTTCAACTTTTTTTTTCGAGAAATCTCTCAACTGGTGTCTAGTGCATGTTAGTAAGCATATCCTCTTGTGCTGCATCTCTGAAAAGATTTTAAAAAAAACTAAGATCAAGCGCCACTAAGCTGGTCTAGTATATCCTGTCCTCCTCAGGCCTTCTGGACACTTGCCCCTGTGAGCACGGGTGAGGGGTTGTGTGCGTGTGCGTGCTTGCTGACTTAACCTTTGTTTAGCCTTGGCTAGCCAGGTCCTGCCGTTAGATGTCAAGCTCCTTGTACAATTAGAGCATGTGTGCCGTTGACCTTGGCAGCACAGCTTACTCGTGTCCTAGAAAGTGTGAACAGTGACAGGCTTTTCATGTCACCACCACTTCCTCTTCAACCAGAGGCTCTGAAATTGTGCAAAGGAATGTCTGGGAGGCGCTGGCATACATAGTGCATATGACCACTTTTGTGGTAGCTAATATTTGGCAAAATCTCTGGAATCTAATTTGCCCAGCTAAGGGTGGAGATGAACAGCAGCAATGAAAAGAAATTAGTGTTCAAAAATTACATTATCTACATTTAAAGATAAGAACATGTTGGCAGGTGGACAAGAGCGAGTGGTTGTGGTTTAATTTCTGACATTTCATTCCCAAAAGTATTTAATATTTATTTGATGTCAAAATCTTTGAAAAATTCTCAAACGCAATCACAACGTTTAAACTTTTTCTTTACTCTGCAATTTAACACTTCAGGCAGGAATGTATCTCGTTATGAGGCACAAAAAATATAGTGGGGAAATCCATGCTGACACTGACAACATGGTTTCCCTGCAGTGAGGCTTTGTTTGCCTTTTGTTTTAATCCCCTCTCACCACTGGGTGCAGGCCTCTGGACCACCCACATAGTTGCGCCAAAGATGCCTTCAAGAAGGCACTCAAATATGGCTGTGTCTTAATTACTACTCAGCACTGAAAACACACCAACATGTAAGATCCTGATTGAGAGGAAGGACCAGACAACAGAGTAAAGGACTATTTAACACCAGATTTCAGGGGATTTCAAGCAGGTCTAACAGGACCTCGGCTGAAGAGGTACATTTTATCATTAATGTTTTTTCCTTATTTTACATTATTTATTTATTTGTAATTTAGGTTATTCTTGAATTGCTTTAACCAGAAAGTAGAGGCACAGAGGATGATTTTGACGGCTTTGATGTTTCAGATTATTAGTGGTGATTTGATTTTTATTTAAGTGTAATAAGGTGAATATCTTTCTCATTAGAATTACACACAGAATTAAAATGAGCTGAGTGAAATTTCATTATGCTAAAAGATAGAATCTATTAACCATGTATTTGGCCTGCTGATGATGAGAGTCCAGCAGATTGTCCTCCTCATGTCGACCTCTTCTGTAAATCCACATCTTAGCGGGTGACACAGTCGTTTGGACAGAGTGCCGTCATTGAATACTGTATTGCAAATGCTTACACAAACAAATCATTAATGTTTTGGCTGCTCAACATCTGTAGGCGATGACAAAGGCCTCTCTGTTAGGGCAGATATTACTGTAACACACTGCAGTCAGGCTGACCAGGCCGATGACACACACTGACACACACACACACACACACACACACACACACACACACACACACACACACACACACACTGACAGCCAAGGGTGCTCAAGCCTCTGCGAGTCTGAGGATGCATGGGACCGTTCAGGGAGATGCTTCATGTGGTGGTGGACATTGAGCCATTGCTGTCCAGGAATTGTGCAATATATTACATCATGGAGGTTTAAAACAAATTAATATAAATCTTGAGGGGGAAAAAGTCAGTGAATTAATGGACTGTTGAAATAATATGAAAATTTGATCGCTTTGAAATGAAGACTTTATATAGGTTTTAACTAAAATGAGTTCAGATCGAATGATCCTTTGCTAAGAGGCAAATGATTAAACTGTCTGTCAAATCAACATAAATATAAATACACAAAATTCCTCCATAAATAATCAATTTCTTGAAGAATAGAGCTGTGGATGCGTGATCAAAGAATCCAATGAAAAAAAAAAAATCTTCCTCCATAATTCCAGCGCTGTTGAAACCAGCAGGCCTTTTTTCCCCTGTCTCCTTTTGCATGACTTTCAGTGATGTCTGTCTGTTCTTAAGCGGTGTGAGCTTTTCTCAGATCTTTGAGGAGCATACATTTTAAAAGGGGATGGACGAGGAGTCGATTGTCTGCAATGATAGAAAATAAAAGTGTGGCGGCTTCATGAGAGTTTTATGCTGAAAATCCATATGGTAGTGAAATGACCCTTTTTGAATGATGCCAACATTTTTACCACAACACAGAGTAAATGTTGCCGGTGCCATTGTCTCCACGTTTGTGCATTTACTCAGTATATGTGGAAATTGGTAAGAATTGGAGAATTAGAAATTGCTCAATGCCTGTCTCTGTGGCTTTCACAAAAACAGTGGAAAGCATGAATACCCCATCTGATATAATATGTCAGATTAGCGGTTTCAGTTAGCATGCCAAAGATTGCTAAGTGAGATAGTGGACACACGGATTCAGTGCCTACAATCACCCTATTGAGTGCAATCAGCTTAATATTTGCATCTTAGTAAATTAAGACTTTTAAAGGAATGAGATACGGATTGGATTTATTTTTGCATCGTTTTCTTTCTCATGCTATAAGAAAATCAATACTCCCCTATAGACACACTGACATGCGCATAGACACACACATACACTCTTTTTCTCTGTCTTGCAAACACATAACGACCACAAAATGTCGCCTTCACACAGCTGTACAACAGCATCCTTCTGTTTTCAGTTTTAGCGCTATTGCGAATGCAAATGGAATTATTGTGAGATATCGATCAAGTACAGTGTGATATAATTCACAACAGAAGCATTAAAACATCAAGTGGAACATGAATACGGCTCATACTGAAATACTCCATAATTGTACAATTGCTCTTACTTTGACAAAGCACAATATATCCTTACCTGCTGAATGTTTTCTTTTCTTTTTTTAAGTAACTATGGATATATTCATTTTATTTACACATTTTGTATTTTGAACTTTTAAACGTTTAAAGTAGAATTTAAAAGAAATCATAGAAATGAAAATAAGAGCATTCCTTTGACTTATTATAAATTTTGACTTAAAAATTGTAAACGCCAAGTGAAAAAGACACTCAAATTATCCTGAGCATGTCAGAATCAAAGTTTCAAAATGTGTGAGACATAAAAAAAGATTTTACTTGAAAATCAGAAATATAAAACCCTTATAGTGCTTAATTTGACACGGAAGGCCTTTAAAAAGACTCCAGATAAGATATTCTTTACTGAAAAGAGCACAGCATGTGTTTGTGTGTGTTATACCGGTTTTTCTCTAAACACATTTACACACTCACTGTCTATATGTGTGACAAGAGTGTGTCACAGTGTGTGAGGTCAGAGGCACACAAAGGCCCCCACTTGTGAACGTATGAATGAATAAAAGAGATTGACAGTAATACCATTCTAATAACTAATCAGCTCAACACAATGCCTACTCATTTGTGTTGACCTTTCAACCCTCAATTATGGAAATGAGTTCTGCTGTCTGCTGCTGGTCTAAGGAGATTTTTAGCCTGCTGTCACGTGTCGCTAATGTTTTTACTTGGTCCCTTTTCAGTTTTTTGATTTGGATTTGATCCATTTAATTATGCATTGTAATAGTTACTAAAATAGTATTGTTTCGTATAAATTGAAATTTTATGGAGATTATTGAAAATCAAAACAGGAAATGATATTGATACTTGAAGAATAATAATACAGAAATTTAAAAAAAAAAGAAAAAAGTGCATGCACTCCATAATTTGTTGTTTTTTTTCTTTAGCATTTGTTCTGTTGGATTTCTCTGTCTGTAAATGCTCTTTGACATGTCTGTTGATGCGGTTAAGCGCTCTACAATGAAAGTTGATTGATTGATTGATAAAATAAAACAATACATCTTATTTTGTCTACACTGTCACTTGTTAAGAAGGTAACACTGAGCCTGACCAATGGCTTTCTGTTGATCATTTATTGGATTACTGACACGTTGGTCATTTATTACCCTATGTGGACAGAAATTACAGAAGGAATGATGAATTTCTTCAATAAGGAGTCACTGTAATTGGTAGAAATGCTTCATGTTTGCTTCGCTCGCTTTTAACCTTTGTCATGACCATAAACACAGTACAAATCTCACAGTTACTCAAGGAGTGTAGCCTTTAATGTTGAGTAAATGTTCAGTGTTGTAATGTGGAGTTAGGTAATCTCTAATTGTCTTCTACATTCACAGATCAGTGCATTCATGCCTGTAGGGTCAGAGATTGGTGCTCGCTAAATGTGATCAGTTATTTCATTGAATTAAAAATGATTTGGATCATCGAAATTCCCACACATGTTGAATAAGTAGTTATCATAACAATGCAGAATTAACTCACACATGAATTGATAATTTAACCACTTCTGCAATAACCATCTTCAAGTGAAACTCTCCTATGAAGAACAATGCCTTTTAACTTCTCATGACATTTTCTATAGTGTAAAATGAATATAAAATTACTTAATTTCTATGTAAATAGTTAAATTACCAGATATATACATCCCTGAGTCTAAAGGACTGGATGCTGGGGCGGTGATTGAGCACACTTCGTACTCGTCATGAAAGGGAATATGTATACAGTCATGAAAACACATCAAGCGGAGATATGCTTGAACACAAGAAAATAAACAGACAAGGGAGGCCGTAAGTATGTAGTTTTGATCAGGTGTGAAGTGGGTCAATGTTCAGATCTTACGCTGGCTTGCTTGACTCTTGATGGTTGTATGTGGAAGAGGAAGTGGCTTACTACAACTGTGATTAAACATGTGTAACTAATCAGAGACTTTGCTGGCACTAGCATGTAATTTGTTGAGTCTTATTTCAGAGACCATGGGCGACACACACACACACACACACACACACACACACACACACACACACACACACACACACACACAGAGTGAGAGAGAGAGCGAGAGAGAGAGAGAGAGAGAGAGAGAGAGAGAGAGAGAGAGAGAGAGAGAGAGAGAGAGAGAGAGAGAAATTGCTCAACTGAAAGAAATGCTTTAAACTTGACCATATCATCTTAGTGTGGACTGGATTTGCAGTGTGGGGCCCTTTGCTTTGATTCAGGACAGAATTACCTTTGCAATGCTATCTGAAAAGGCCCAGCCATTTGAAATGCAGGTGGAAATGACAGGGCTTGATAGCAGAGGAGAATCCTAATGGGGCCATCAAAGTCCTGATTTGTACCCAACAGATGAGGCAGCTGTGAATTGTATGAAATATTGGAAATCAATAGTTTCTATGGAATTTCATTAAGCGGCAGTATCCACAATTGATAGGCCCTCATAATTTGATGGATTGCACAAAGAAAATTATTAGCTGGCTCTATGGAGAGGGTGTGAAAGCACAAACATGAGTCTTGAGAATTGGTGAACTGGGGCAATTTGTTCAGAGTAAAAAAAAAAAAAGCAAAGAAAATGAATATTGATTTTGATTATGTTAAAAGAGAGAAAAAAATCAAAGGTTAAATCTTTGCAGCGTTGCACTGCAAAATACGTGAGGTTTTTTATTGATAATTTATTCATTAATTCTTCTTTCTTGCCTCCTCCTCCCTTTTTTCCTTTCCCCCTTTTCTCCTTCCTTTAGCCCGAGGGGAAGTGCTGGACGATGCCGACAGCGGGAATGAGAGCCGCAGTGGTAGTGAGGAGACACATGTATGTGAGAAGTGTTGTGCTGAGTTCTTCAAGTGGTCTGACTTCTGTGAGCATTTAAAGAATTGCACCCAAAAACCCCTGGTACTCATAGTGAATGACAATGAAGATACACCTAACCCCTCCCAGGAGTACCCTATAGAGCCCTCCCCAGTCCCCAGCTGCCCTAGTGAGCAAGATGACAGTGAGGACCCCAGGGAAGGCAACCACAGTTCTGCTGGTGAGGGGGATGACATCCCAGAGACAGTAACCTTAAATGGGGTCAATGTCCTAGAAAAGGAGGATGAGCAGATGGAGCTCGAGCTATCTCCTGAAAAAAATATGGATTCTGAAGAGAGAGACCTGACATCCCCTGAGCCAGACGGCTCTCTACCTCATCAAAATGATGTCGTCCCTTCCACTGTTACAAGCTATACCATGCCAAGTACCAATGTTACCTTGGAGACCCTGCATGGCACTCGGGTTGCAGTTGCTCAGTTTTCCCAGAGTGTGAGGGCAGCAGTGGGCAATGGCGTTTCCACCATGGCGATTCCCATGATCCTCGACCAGTTGATGGCCCTGCAGCAGCAGCAAATACATCAGCTCCAGCTGATAGAACAAATACGTAGTCAGGTGGCATTAATGAACAGGCAGTCTGCCTCACAGGCTGCCCTCAACCACCTTCAAAGCAACACTGCTGGAAGCCAAGGGCCTGCACCTTCCTGTGTCCCCACTGTTGCAAGTCAGTTTCAGTTACACAACTTAATCACTCCTCCTGTCCATCAGCTGCCTGTTAGGCTGCCAGCCACTCTCAATGGTCAAGGCCCTTCACCCTTGACCTCAGCAGTAGAAGGACCTCTCTCCCATACACCACAAAGTGGCAGTCAGCCATCTTCTAGCTCTTCAAATCCCAGCACATCCTCCAATAACTCTGTGTTTCCTCCACCCAGAGGGAGTGGATTGTCATCTCTACTTCCATCTTGCTCATCCTCAGCCATGAACAACAACATTAGCACTAGTTGTAGTGTCACAGGAGGGAGTGGTATCAGCAGCAGCTCAGCTCTTCCCAGGAACTCCACCACTCCTCCCTCACTCGGTCACAGCAGCCTCCTGAGCTCTGCCTCCAGTCTACCGCTGATACCTCACAGCTCATCCAGCAGTGTTATCTTCCCCAACCCACTGGCCAGCATAGCAGCCACAGCCAATGCACTCGACCCTCTGTCTGCTCTGATGAAGCACCGTAAGGGGAAGCCCCCAAATGTGTCTGTGTTTGACACTAAGCCCAGTTCTGAGGACCCATTCTTCAAGCATAAGTGTCGGTTCTGTGCCAAGGTGTTTGGCAGTGACAGCGCCCTACAGATCCACCTGCGTTCCCACACTGGAGAAAGGCCCTACAAATGCAACATATGTGGCAATCGTTTCTCCACGAAGGGAAATCTGAAAGTACACTTCCAGAGGCACAAAGAGAAATATCCACATATTCAGATGAACCCCTATCCTGTGCCAGAGTATCTGGACAATGTGCCCACAAGTTCAGGCATACCATATGGAATGTCTTTGCCACCAGAAAAACCTGTAACCACATGGCTAGACAGCAAACCCGTCCTCCCCACGGTTCCCACTTCAGTCGGGCTCCAGCTGCCTCCCACCTTGCCAAGTATGATGGGAGGTTTTGGGGAGTCTCCAAGCCTTACCCCGCTAAACAGGTCCCCTCAGAGGCCATCCCCACCATCGAGTGAGTGTGCTTCATTGTCCCCTAATATCATCACTGACTCTGGTCTGACCACTTCTTCACTGTCCCCAAAAACCATCATAGGAAGTGATGCACCTCCTCTCTTGAAACCAGAAGGTATTCTTCTGCCTCCAAGCTGTTCTACAAGGCCAGGAGAGAACACCACTACCACAACTACAGTAACTCAAGTGGTCCTTTCCTCTAATGTTACTTCCACAACACCATCAAACAGCGGCCAATTGTCTGAACCTATCACTAGCCCTGACTCTCTTTCTAACCCTGTTTCTCATCCTGTCCTTCCCATGCTCTCAGATCAATTCAAGGCCAAGTTCCCTTTTGGGGGCCTGCTCGACTCTATGCAAACATCAGAAACATCAAAACTGCAGCAACTTGTTGAGAATATTGACAAGAAGATGACTGACCCAAACCAGTGTGTCATCTGTCATCGTGTTCTGAGTTGTCAGAGTGCTCTCAAAATGCACTACCGCATCCACACTGGTGAGAGGCCTTTCAAGTGCAAGATATGTGGGCGGGCGTTCACTACCAAGGGAAACCTAAAAACACACTTCGGTGTCCACAGATCCAAACCCCCACTTCGAGTCCAGCACTCCTGCCCGATATGTCAGAAGAAGTTCACTAATGCTGTTGTTTTGCAGCAGCATATTCGCATGCACATGGGAGGGCAGATTCCCAACACTCCGGTCCCCGAAAGCCTGCAGGAGATGGACACTGACCTCCCACATGATGAGAAGAGCTTTGATGCAATGAGTAATTATGATGACGACCTTCTGGATGAAATGGAGCAGGCAATGGAAGATGAAGCAGACTTAAAGGACTTAGAAATGGACCCATCAAAACCTTATTCGCCTGGGAGCTCCCCACCAACTTCCATCATGTCCAGCATCGCTGCAATGGAAAATCAGATGAAGATGATTGACTCCACTGCCAACATGACCCGTTCATTTGGTCAAAAGCTTACACAGAATGGCAGCAGCTTTGGTGGAGAGACAGATTGCTTTACTACTGATTCCCTGTCTATGGCAGGTGATGTTGAAGGTCATAGCTTGGGGAGCCCTGCTTTGTCTGAGTCCTCTGGCTCCATGCAACATTTGTCCCCAGCTCATAGTCATTCTGAGATGCAGCTATCGAAGTCTCCAGCTATACTCAACATTAACAACCACAGCAGTGCTATGACAGTAGAGGAGGGCCTGGAGAACAATATGGCTGGCTTGGCAACTGTGAAGTCGGAAAAATCTGAGACCCCATCTCCGCTGTCAGCAACTGAAGGCACAGGGGCCCTTGACCTGACTGCCACTCAACCCGGCAGGCACTTTATCAAGGAGGAGAGCCACTTCAACATGCTGTTTCTAAATAGAGATCGAGGTGTGTATGTGAACAGTAAAGTTAAAATGAATGCATTGTAAGCAAATCTTTCTTAACAGATCAACTGATTTGTTATTACTAAAAAAATAAGGCAAAGACACGACCCCTTCTCAGTCTCTTTTAATCAGAAAGTAAAAATATGATATTTGTTCACCAGAGAATTGATTAATCACCTTAGTAAAACAGCTGCGGGTGACAAGGAGGAATATTGTGTTTTTAATCTTGACAATTTCAAGCAGCTGCTTGCCTTTGGTGCCATATGTTTCTCATGGTTTGCAAAAATGATGTTGTACAGATTTATTTTCATTATTTTAATACTAATTTGATCCTTTTTTTTAATTTTTTTTAGGGCTGAGCACACCTAATCTGGCTAGCACTGCATCAAACATGATCAAAATGGAAATTAATGGACATGGAAAGTCAGTGTCTCTGAACAACAACTCCCACCTGCCTGTGAGCATCCATGTTCCTGCTGCAGCACCCCAGACCACCATGAGCCCCAGCATCAACCCAATGTTGGCTCCCCCACCTCCTCGACGTACTCCTAAGCAGCACAACTGCCACTCATGTGGGAAGAATTTTTCTTCAGCGAGTGCTCTGCAAATCCATGAGCGCACACACACCGGGGAAAAACCTTTTGCCTGCTCTATTTGTGGAAGGGCTTTTACCACAAAGGGCAATCTGAAGGTATTAGTCAGTAATTAAAATATTACATTAATGGATTTAAACCAGTTCAAAAACAAGCCATGTATTATGCATCTTGATCATCTTTTAACTGCTAGCTTACCAAAGCACACACTTTTGATTTATCCCACTCATCCAATTCAGATCTACTCATATTCACAACTACAGTTATTTGAAAAATTAAGTTTCAACCAAACATGATTTAACTGACTGCTTAACTGCAGCTATTCAATTCATCACTTTCCAAAGGCACACCTAAATATGTATGTCTGTTTATTTACACATGAAATTTTGGCCTCTGTCTCTCCATTCCGACCCATCAAACATTTGTATATTTGACTTGGATGGAGGATTCGTGACTTGCAGTGATAGACTCATGATGTTTCTTTTTATTGTCTTGCTTATTTTAGGTTCACATGGGAACACACATGTGGAACAACGCTCCAGCCCGACGGGGTCGGCGACTGTCTGTGGAGAATCCCATGGCCCTGCTAGGCGGGGATGCCATGAAGTTCAGTGAGATGTTCCAGAAGGATCTGGCAGCTCGGGCAATGAACGTTGACCCGGGCTTCTGGAACCAGTACGCAGCAGCCATCACCAACGGTCTGGCCATGAAGAACAATGAGATCTCTGTGATCCAAAATGGAGGCATCGCCCAGCTGCCTGTCAGCCTCGGCGGTTCAGGAATCACTTCGTTGGGAGCCATGCCGGGAGGACTGGACCGTGTTCACCCCGGCAGCAGCCCTCCCATGACGGGTATGGAGAAGGCCGGTTTGGATGTCGGGGCCAGTCGCCCCTTCTCCAGATTTATGGAGGAGAATAAAGAGATTGGTATCAATTGAAAAGACTTGTGTTATTCCAAGGTAGACATTTGGCAAAGACTAAGAGTCTAACAACAGGAAAGAAACTGCTGATCCAGTCTGAACTCATGCGTACTATATTATGTACAGATTAAATATTTTTTTGTTTGTTTTTTGAAATATAGTATTTAGTATTCATTAGAGGTCTTTGCCTTTCACCCATTCTCTCCTCACTTGATATTTCGCCTATACAAAGAATACTTTGTCTCTTATTTGAGAATATGTCGTCTTGCAAGATTTGCATGGTACGTATTGGTTTTCATCAGTATGTTTGACTGCTTTTCTGAATTCCTTTGAAAACCTGCCTCATTTATGATGGGCAAGCATCTTGTCTGGACAGGACTGACACAGAAAAGAACAGAAATGTGTTCAAAATCTGGTCTTTGTCTGGCAACCGTGTTTATGATCGGTCTTTTAAAAGGGCCATGGATAGACTGAATTATAGTGTTTCTGTGTTCGCCTTTCTCATGAACTAGAAAACTTGAAAAAAATAATGTTTGAACTATTTTAATCTTTACATTTAGTCTCCCAGCATTGTCTTATAATATTGTCCTGTGTCTTTAGTATTTATGATATTGACAAAAAAGCGGGTATACAAAAATCTATTTAATGGCCCAAACATTTTATTGATCCATTTCTTTTCTAAACTGCAGGCTTCACAAATGAATATCTCTTTCAATATAAACATTATGGCGTTTGAGTTGAACAACAGAGAAAATGATAGGTTGAATTTGGATATCTTTTGAGATTATGTGTATCTTGTTACACAAAGAGGCTAGAGATATCCGAAGCTGCTATGACCACAACCCTGCTTTTAACCTTTGTAAAAAAAAAAAGAAAAAAAGAAGTGACCCTTTTGAAGAAATATCTATGTATAGAAATACAGACAAATCTAAAACAGGTATGCATATTTTGTATCACATAAAAATAGACATCATGAGTTGAGAGTATTTGTCATGTTTGTGAATGCACTTTTTAAAAACAAGACGTTTTGTCTGTGAGTTACCGTTAACCTTTTGACTGAGCTATCTATCACATGCTGTTTTTATTGTTTTCAGCGTACCACTCCAACAATTTGCAGAGTCGGTTCTCTGTTGTTGCATCTGTGCTACTTGTCAGAGTTGCAAACTCATCACTCAATCAAAAACCTCTTCAATAAAAAAAGAGAACAGGTGTGTGTTTGAATGATCTTGTCTGCATCATCCTTCCCTCCTCTTTTACCATTAGACAAATGTAAATGATATTTATTGTCCAATCAGGGAAATCGTTCTGTTTTATCATAATTACGGTGATTCAAATGTACCAATATTTATAAGAATTATTTGATATTGAGCTGAATACAAAGCTTCTTTTCATAGTGTGGACCTGAATATGACCACCAAGCATCTGAGTGATTATAGGGAAAAAAGGATGTCTTTTATGGAAACTATATAGAACTATTTACCCTGCTGGTAAAAACTTTTGTTTGTTTCTTATTTCATTATTTGCACAATTATTTTATGTCATGGTAACATGGTAATTATTGTTTCTTAGTGATAGCCTAAACTGGTATCCATTAAAAACATACATACGTTTTCAGATATTGTATAATGGCCTGGAAAACTGAAATCTCTTCCATTATCATTATTACTATTGTTATTATTACTATTATTCCCATTCTTCCATGACACTTGATATCTGCAAAATATAGATAAATATTAATGAATAAATCCATATAAATAATTATTCTCTCACTGAGGTATACAAGACTTTATTCCACGTGAGAGATGCTCTATGTTATTATTTTATAAATTAAATCTAAAAAAACAGACAAACATTGTTTACATGGTGTCCAAGTGATTACAATCTTGACCATAATTTTCACACTATACTACAGAATGAAGAATTAGTGTAGCGTTCATACATTATAAAACCCACGTGAAACAAAACTGGATGTTTTGTCGTTTAGGTAAGGTGACACTCAGTGTGTGTGTGTGTGAGTGTGAGCGCACACGATTGTATGGTGAACCAATGGTTGATTCCTCCCTGTATTCAGTCCTCCTAGTACAACACACTGGACACATGGTCCACATGTGTGACAACACACACACACACACACACACACACACACATACACACACACACACACACACACTAACACACACACACACACACACACACACACACACACACACACACACACACACACACACACACACACACACACACACACACACACACAGAGAGAGAGAGAGAGAGAGAGAGAGTGTTTACTCTGACATAAAAAGGACACAAAAAGAAAATAATCTCTTCTGTGAACAACATGGAAAAACAGCAGATAAAAGATGGAAGTTAATTTTAACTTTAAGTGGTGCTATTTGGACGATGGAAAGAAAAGATTTGATAAGATCCATGTGGCTCAATTGCTCAATATACGTATAAATCAGTATTAGCATGACCTTTAGCCTATTGTCTATGGGGATAAATTATTCTTGGAGATGAAAACAAACTTGACAATGTTGAAGATCTGATTTAAGCCTTCCTCTGTACTCACCCATCCTTTCAACTTAAATCCAGGCCTGTGAGGATTCTACCAGGTGTTCCTGTACAAATGGTATGTGAGCTATTAGACACGCTAATTACCTTGCACATTACAGTCATAATATGCATTGCATAGCTGATGTATATTATGCACAACGTGACTGCTATGAATGCCTGTAGGCCTACTGGCACATTATCTGCTGCAGCTCAATTGATGATTAGTCCATCAAAGTCCAGCTTACATCAGCTTTTACTGCTTAGCCATATGTATTTATTTTGGTGTTACGGTTTTGCTGGCCTTCACATATATATTACTTTCCATATTGATAAATTGAAGTTCAGTTCGCCTTCAGGAACTCTCTGGGCTGATTCGTAATGCATGCTGCTGTTTGTGAGCCCATTGTTTGACACTGCACCGTCAGCTGATAACACAAGCTTAGTCAGTGGAATTGTCAAGTAATGAAGAAATTTCATAGTGACTGTTTTTCTCTATGGAGGCACTTATTTTGCTCATATCTGAGTGAAAACAAAATACATTCCACCCATTCTTTGACTCATGTGCTTGCATTTAGCAAAAGCTTTTGCAAGCAGCCACTAAACATGCATGTAAAGACTGTTGTTTGACACTCTAAATGGCAATTATTCTCAAATTATGATATGATTCAATACACTGTAGCCGTTGGTAGCAAAGGAGGGCTGTTTTACCTCAAGTCATTTAAATTTTGATCGCTTTCCAGCTCAACATGGGGTTAAAGAAGGTCCTAAATGTGATACTCCTGAATTGTTAATTCTATAAGAAGACTTAAACATGTTACACACATTTAGTTTTTCCATTAAGCAATACATCACAATGGCATGCCTAACACGTGAAGCACATTTTCATTTTACTGTTATAAACAGAATGTTTATGAGCAACCTGGGGAGCGCAGACGAGAAATCATTTGAAGTGTGTTCATTTAAGAATTTTAACAAGTATAATTTTAGAGTGGGCTACACTGTTAATTGTGTAAAGTAAAGATAACATGTCTTAGCTTTTCCCTAGGAATTTCTTTTCTCCTTTAAACATAGTAGCTTTCCACTTTGTTCAGCATAGAGCAAATTGCTTGACCTTTTTTTTTTTTATCTTCTCCTCACTCGTGTTTGTGGGCTACCTGCTCGAAGTGAATATGTGTGACATTTGAGCATGGCACAGTGTGAACAGACAGGCCATCACTAGGACGGGGCTGTCGGCTGTTTGTTTAATGCCCTGCCTACTGTGAAAGTCTCCCTGAAACAGGCGCAGTAAATATCTCCATTGATCCAGAGGCAGGGGGCCCTACGATGATGTAGTGGCGAAGAGCCACAGGAGTAAATCTAACCGACAGTAATCCAATCTCATTCTCAAGGCTCTGGGATCTGAGATAGGTGCTTTAAATCCAAAAGTGTTCCTTTTTGCACAATTTCTACAGCCTTTGTGTGTACCGCTTCTCTTTTTTTCACCTCTATGCCGCATCTCTCAAGTCGATCCCTAGCTTGCTGCATCCTTTGTATTTTCTCCCATAATAATGATGCACCAAATCCCCTCATGCTCATCCCATTACCAGACTCACCCTCACTTTTACCTGTCTACAACATGTGCACCCACCTGAATTCCAATACTGAAAAACTGTGAAAGGCATATGTCTGTGTAAGGTGTGCATGTGAGATAACACTACTCAGGTAATCACTGTTCTCTGTGAATGGTGAAGGGATACACTGGAAACTCTGACACCCCATTAGGCTGGAATTTCCCTTTGATGGCCAAAAGCTGCCTACCTAGCTCTCTGCTGGTTGCTCGGCTGCACCAGAAAGTGTTAGTTTTCATGCAGGCTCTCAAGATGACAAAGTTATGCACTCCAGATCCCCTGGAATGAGATTGTGTGGTTTACAAATTCAAATTCTTTCCTGTATGGATTGTTGAGAGTTGCTGAAGCGTGCTGCACTTTGGCCTGGTGAGCATTTAGACACTTTAACAGTTTGGTACAGTGAGCAATCTGCTGTTCACTAAAGAAGATGCCTGTGGTGGCGAGTTTACATCAGAATTATTTTTAATGCTCCCTATTTGCATGTAACAGTAGTTAGTGGTGAATAGAACCTGCATTTAACACTGAAAAGCTACACTCGCTTTGACATCCATGTACATCTAAAGTGACAATATTGTGTCGATCTTTTTGCAGTGTGTTTCTCAGCTAAAGCTCTATCTCTTCTTTGCAGAATGTGAGCAGTGAAAACTCCCTTGATTTCTGCACATTTCTCATAATACTAGTAGGCCTCTCGACTAACAAAGAGCCACTGTATATCTATCTCTGAGAACCTAACAGGATGGTAAGAGGCAGGTTGAAGGGTACTGCTCTTGCCAAGTTGTCGAAGTCAAGCCAAGGTGGGGGTGGTTTCATCTCTTGTAATCAGGTGCTCAAAGAAAGCGGGAAAGAGAAGCTGGAGGAAAGGTGGGAGTGATTTTAAAAATCAGAGACTGCATAAAACATGGCATCAGTCCACCTAGAAGGGAACACGTCATCAATTAAACAAACTTGTAGAACAGGGCCAATTCATCAGAGAGCGGCGTGAATCAGCTATTGGGTTCGGCTTTGACGTGACAAATGCCGGACCTCCACTGTGCGCCCAAGGTTGCCGATCGATAGAGATCATCATTGTGATGTAGCCTTTTATCTCACAACCTGCTCCCTCAAGCTTTATATTATTCTATTCCCAACACAGAGATCTCACAGGAGGAGGAGGGGTGAGAAGGGCATGGGCCTGATTGTATCTTTTATTCTCAGACGATATGGGTATTACTTCTTCAAACTGTTTTCATGGCTTCCAATGATCACCCTTGTCCTGGAGCAGCTAAGTTTTGACTTCTTAATGGGTTTTGTGCCTACCATTGCAGCTTGTTTCTTCTTGGGATTTTTCCGCGGCAGATGAATATCGCTCTGGTTAACATGTCGTTGCCTGGTGAGGGATTGACTCCTCTCAAAACCAGCTGGCTCCCCCTTAGTGGCACTTATTCAAATGTGTCAAATCCGGCTGAGAGAAAATTCTCTTGGGTTGCTATTGATCTGTACCATTATGGAATTCCATTCCAATAAACTTTCATGACTTACAGTAACAGTCCAATGATTAGACTCTACTTCAGTCACATGACCATGGAGGACTTCCTCATTATCAGAGGCCATTATGAGAAAATTGAGTTTTGCAATCGAGTTATATAATGATAAATATTGACTTATTTCAGCTTTAATCATCTGCTTTAACTGCTATTGGTGTATGGCCCTATAGAATTGCCCGTAATTGCAGTGTTGTTATGTGCACCATGATCCACGCTGACTTTTTGCAACTCTCTTTCTTTTGTCCCACTATGTCGGACACGGCGTATGTATAAAATATGGTGTCATAATAGAGCGTTTAGAAAGTGTGAATGTGCACCATGATCTGTTTTGAGACAACATTTTATAGCAGAGTAAATCCTCTCTTTTGGCAGTGCAGGTTTAATCTATACATCCTAATGTCCAACATGTACTACCTTCTTATTCATTCAAATCTTTTCAGCGTCTTGCAAGTGCTGAAACGTTACACCTGGTCTGCCGTGTAAAATATGCATGCGGACGCTATCGGTTACATGCTTCCAGGCTGATCCAGCTGGGAGAAATTGAGGATATTACAACTCTCTCTGTGTTTCACCAGCCAACCCAGTTTCCAAACACTGATTTGAACAAGTCTCTGCTCTCTGCTCTTCATTAGATGAGATTTCAGCTCTGCTGGGAGCTGCATGAATGAATGAAAGCGAATCCTGAAGAAAGCTCTTGCAGTTGCACTTGGCTGCTGTGGCCAAGTGAGGCGTTGTTAAGTTTCTGACTTCAGATTTCAATTTTCAAAAGATCGCATCAACACATCTCTTTCCATTTTTCACAGCTCTCATTGAATATTTAGTTTCTGTTGTTATTGTTACCGAAGAGTAAGTAATTACATAATTCATTACACTTGTTTGAAATATGATGTCTTTAATTATTAATTCTAAGGTTCTATTATTGCTCCTGAAAGCAACAAGAACCAAGGCAGTCAGACACTGCAATATCCCGCGACAACCCTGCATGCAAAATTGCAAAAACAAAAACCTACAAAAATGCAAAAACCTACTTGCATAGGTCAAAGATCAAGCTAGTGCTTTGATCTATGGTCTTCCACTGGCTGTCTCCCTCGTCTCTCTATCTTATCCAGTTCCTGAGTGTACAAAAGTTGAAATTTGACCTTGACCTACTTTTCTCAAGGTCAAGGTAATCCTTTTATTTTCATCCCCTTTGCCGCCCGAGTAATGTGCTTTTTGTTTCATCTTTCTATCTGCAACGGTTCCAAAGTTATTTGGTGGACTAACGAATGAATGGACGAACACACAAACACTGACATTTAAAATACATCACCACTTTGAAGCGGGATGTAATGAAACCACACTGAACATAAAATGGACTAGTGTGGGTATTAAAATGCATCACACTCGTAATTCATGTGGTTGTTTTTAATAATTTATTCATTCGTTCATTCGTTCATTCATTTGTTCATTCATTCACGCATTCATTTATTTATTCATTGACTGTCTTATACAAGGGTTCTTGCTGATGTAAGGAATTTGAAGAGTTCAGACTTGTCTCTGTCAGTGATTGACATGATGGAAGGATCAATGTAAAAGCCTTCCTGCCTAGCAATAATCCATCCAAACTGATCACGTTTAAAACTGCCTGGAGATATTGATTGCATGTGCAGGCCTAGAAAATGCAGTAAGAACTGTGCACTACCAAGTTGGGTAAGGAGGCAGAGTATTTTTCCTTTTTCTCTTTAACTTTATGTTATTATTTTTGTATACAGCTTTTTAGTGAAACAACTTGTTCCTGATCCCCACATGCAGACAAACCAATCAAACTGTGAAAAATCATATTGTTGTTGTTGGTGGTGGTGGTGGTGTGTGTGTGTGTGTGCGTGCGTGTGTGTGTGAAATTAATTCTTACCTAAAAACTTAAGCCTTTGACAAACATTACTAAAAGTCATTACAGTAGTTTACATCTCATGTACCATCCTGTCATTTGCTCATCTCATTCTCGCTCTTTAAAATGTTCTGCTGTTATTGTCTGAAACTCTTGACATAAGCAATCACACAATCTCATTTAAAAAAAAACCCTCAGTGACACATCTACATCACTAGCCTACCACCTTGTGTCTGATTTTATGATTTGTTCTGTACATTCATGCTGCTCTTCACATGGTCACTGACCTCACCAGTCTGAACAGACACATCAGCCACCACCACCGCCTCCACCACCACCACCACCATCACCGGTGTTTGACTGCATCCTATAATCTTCCTGTGTAAGCAAATCACCAAGAATTCTGATGACTCAGCTATCATTTGCTGTTATAATCACATTCTCTTTTCCCTGCTGATGGAATTGATGTTACTTTTCCGCATCAGCTTAAAAGGGTATTTTTGGGAGACAGTAAACTCAGCACTACTTCCCATACAGTATACACTCAACATAGTCAGTAAAAGCAAATATTACTGTTTTATGTCACAAGGTCTTTCCTGAATCATTAATTTCTTGGTATCTTGGTAATTTAATGGTATCATGTGAAAACAGTTCTCCTCCATACGTGCAAAAAAGATTTTGGTACTGATTGTCTCACTTAACAGTCAATGCACCAATATCGAATTACTCCTCAGAATTTTCAAAATTAAATCTAGTGTAAATTATCATATTCTACTTTCTCTTTGACCCACATTCAACAGGTTGATGATATGGAAATAGTTGTGACCAGGCACCTTTTAATCAACCACATGATGACCTTTCTCACCACAGTCAAATAAGTGCATTAAATCCAGTAAAAAAAAAGATATGATGTGGCAGCAAGTTGTCACCTTCAGAGCCTGCAATGCAGTATATTGGACAAAGCTGTCCGTGATCACAGTAGTCTGTTGCATTACACCTTATCATTTCCTCTGGAGCTGAAATTCAAACTGAGACTCATCAATAATGCACCTATGATCTTCCATTCAAAGATCTCAATGGCAGATCAAGCTGCTGCATTATCTGCTCTCCACTCTTTGCCCCCACAGATATTTTAAAGCTTTGTCCATACATGTAAATATTCACTTTACTGACCACAATATCCACACTAATGAGTTCATATGTCTAGGACTCTCATTTGTGTGTTTAGTTGTCCACATGGATTTTCCCATTAGGCAGGATCCCAAGATTCATTCTGTCTTTTTTATTAAAAGCCATATAAAAGGATGTCTCCATAATGAGTTTTATTTTTCTTTTAGCCACAGCGATATAATGTAAACCTTTGTCTCCCAACAATCTCTCACTATATTGGGTGAGAGATTCACCTCTATTAAGTTCTCTTACTCTCTAACTGAATTATTAAATACACCGAATCTGGTTAAGCAGTATACATTTTCCAAAAGGTCAGAAAGTTCATTAACTATGGACTGTCATTGATTGTATCTTGTGCAGTTCTCTGTTTGGTGTAGGTTTTCGAAGCTGGTTCTTAGTATGTAAGACAATAGGATTCCCATGTGTTACCGCTATGGAAGCTTTTTGTGTTAATTCTATACCATGATGTCACTGCGAGCAAATCACACACTTTTATCAGTAAACCTTATGATTTACAGTTTAATTTGAGGTTCTATTCAAAGACATATTAAAGGTAAATATTCAAAACAGTATTCCTCTCCAAGACTATTTCAGTCAGGTTTAGGATTTAAATTCAATTAGGATGGCTAAAGACCATTCCAGTATAAAGGCCACTTGCTCCCCCCTCTAGCTGTATCTTTAAACAGTAAAATCTATAATGACTATGACAGCCACGGTATCTGTTTCACAACAGTCTGCTCACGTCAATCAGCATGATGCAGATAGAGATCTGTATTTTGATTGAATGTGTGCAAAGCTACTCATACTTTACACAAGTGACTTTGATGTTAAACCATTTGAAATCATATCAGATGCTATGCAATGAGGGAACACCCAATCACCAGAGATGATTTCATAAAGAGGGCTCTTGGGTTTCAGCATCATAAATAAGTCATGGTAATCCCATATTTATATGACTTCTCTCATTTGAGCTTGGGATGGAAAGAGGGTGGTTGTGACAAACATTGTTAGCGTGGCTGCCAAGCTGCTCTGACCTGGCTTTATGTGTCTTGGCTGCGAGGGCCTATGAGGCGATGTTCCAAGATATCCACCACCTTACCTTTTTTTAACTAGTCAGACACTGCATACATACATACAACTGTAAAAATAGAATAAGTTTAGCTTTGAGGAAGTTTTCAATGCAATCTGATTTTTTTCATTTTTTAAATACACACAAAAATATATGTTGTACATTGTAAGCAGTGTTTTGTCCTAAAACATGAGTACAAACATGCTTTTCTATAAGGATTTTTGAACTGGCTTTATTCATAACTCATGGGCACCCCTGCTGAAACCTCTCACGATGTGCATTTTTCCTAAGCCAGCCACTCACCAAGCAATAATTATGCTGAAGTTTTCAATTACACTCCTTCCATTTCATTAACAAAAAATGTTTGGCTATTGTATAATTAGATATATGAGCTTACATCCTACATTTAACATAGCCACTACACAGCAGCTTGATGGAAAACAGAGACTCAAGCATGTGTGCATTTATGGGTTAGTAGTCTGCTATAAAGTAGAATCAGCTAGACCTTATGCAGCAGACCGCCCCTCCTTCCCCCCCCCCATCATTTCCCCTGGTCTTCTAATCTTCAAGATACACAGACCTTTAATTGAGTATTATGAGATGTTTGATGAAGTATGGGAGGTTTTTTGTTAATATGTAAATATACACCAGCTACATGTTAGTTGCTTGCACCTATAAAGCCATACCAGATCACACAAGTGAACTCATCATGAGTATTAGTTACCTTCACCTCTGGTGAACTTAATGCTCAATAATTCAATGTGATAGTTTTAAATGTGGAAACGTAGCTCAATCTTCCCCATCTTTACTTCTGCAAAGTATAACTAAGTGATGATATTATACAAAATTTAAACTGTCCATCATCACAGCTATCTTTCCATCGTAAGTGGCTGTACCCGGTTACCATGCAGGCTTGAGTTTCACAGCAATCCAATACAAGCTGCAGAAACTCTCCTAAGTCCTGACATTTTGTCTGTTTCCTTTTCACATCCCTCGCAACAGGCTTCCACTGCAGGCCAACACTGTTCTCAGTAAGGAGGTATGTGCTTCTGCTCTACCTACATTAGCAGAAAATAAACGAAGTTCATTGTATCTGAAAGCAACTTAAATCTTCAACTTGATGCCCATGGCAGGTGTTTCAAAGGCTCACTGGTGCGTGATGAGCAAATCAAATTTTTCGAGGTTTCTAAATTGTGTATCACCTTGAAGTTATTGTTCACTTGAGATGAGGCTGACCTAGTTGCTTGACACCAATGCACTGCTGATGGACAGCAACACCTCTAGGGTGTGTCTGTGATGTCAAAAAGCTGTCTGATTCCATGCTGGGGATAAAACAGAGAAAGAAATAGAGGAGGGAAGAGCGATCTGAGATCTGATGACGCAGAAGATAAAGTCAACAGGGGACAGAGTTTTAATGAGGCTTGTTTCTCATTGGAGAGACGACTGGATGTTTAGTTCAGCCGGGCTGTAAAGTGATCCCGGCCTGATATTCCCCAGTCCTGTGACAGAATTATTAAAAGCTCATCCTCTTAATGCAGCATCCACAGTGTCACCTTTCAGAGGTTCTCACAGATACTTGCCCAATAGGACCAACTTTTTTCCACAGGTAAATAAGCACAAACACCTAATCCAACGCTAGCGACTGCGCCTGTCGACGCTCGGCTGTACTCTCTCACTGCAACTTGGAAATGACTTGCTTTCAGACAGACTTAATGTTCTTTCCAATCAGTCAAAGTTGGACCTAAGTATTATGTATATGAGCCCTAATTCCCTGTCATTAGTGATACTAATTACGTTATGGTGGTCATCAGTTGCAAAAATGATCTCAAAGTGGTGTCCATTTTTGAGGCAATTTTGATACTAAATGGATTTTGCTTCTTTGTGTATAGGAGCAAGTCCCCTCAAGCCTGTACTAATTACATCCATAATCAAATGCATTCTGTGCCTCCTTGTTAATGACATTGATCTTTTGGAATATCCGAGCCTATATTCTGTGAGATTATTGGATAAAGTGCAGGGCGAAGTCTGTGTGACCCCAGGAGGAAGACGTCGCTGCAGACATAAGTGGGTATTAAATGGATATAATTAACAGTGACCCTTCCTGGCACTCTGTGCTACCGGGGCCTATGGTCCATGGATCATACAGCAGAGGAGATGAATTAGCATGGGTTAGGAATGGGAAAATTACAATTAAGCAAAGGGAAGGGGGCTGAGAGATAGATCAATGTTGAGCCAGTGGGATTATGAGTTGATAGAGGCCACAGATGCGGTGGTCAGATTTCACTGAGGAGGCAAAAACATCTATCATTTAGAACTTCTCTTTTAATTTTCACATCAAACTTTGTGAAAAGATTCTCTAGACTTTTGGAGGGAATGTTTTACGTATATGTTTGCATCACCAGTCACATCCTGGTATGAGTATTGAATCTGGTTGTTTACTGATCATTCAAACGTCACAACCTTATAACCCTAATCCATTGTGATGATATCGGCAGATGATTTGGAATGAGATGAATCCAACCTCACAACCTATAATCTGAGTTTTCCTTTTCACAATATAAAGGCTAACTGAGCCATATGCCATGTTTGTAAATGCTTCTAATTGTAGAGCTGGGTGTTTTCAGTTTCTATGGCACACTGACCTCTCTTTACAAGTCAGTTTGGCAACCACTACCCCTACACAGGAGTGTGTGTGTGTGTGTGTGTGTGTGTGTGTGTGTGTGTGTGTGTGTGTGTGTGTGTGTGTGTGTGTGTGTGTGTGTGTGTGTGTGTGTGTGTGTGTCCTTGCGTGCATGCTGCGTATGCTGTTTGATTTTCTGCTGTACTATTGGCATGATGAGGGTAATTGGAGTGTCGTTCTGGTGAATCAGTGCCAGCCTGGGTGGGCAGATTGCATATGATGATCATGTTCTGACCAGATGGCTAGCTGGCGAAAGGGTTTGAATGGGCTGGGTGTTTCTCTGTATGTCCGTGCATGCGTTACTGCCTGTGTGTGGGTTAAGTGGCTATCAGTGGCAAAATGACTCATTTAGAAACGTGTACTGAAACTATACACATACACAGAAAGATTATTGGCCTCATCAAAGAACCATCGGAACATACAGATCATTTCTTGTGCTTTGAATTTTCAATATTTCAAAGTGCTTAAGTGTGGAAGTGAAGAGAAGCCCAGGACCCGTTTTAGAATTCACCCACTACCATAAAGAATAAAACTGGACATGACAAATTTCATGATTGACTCTGAATTCATTTGAAGCTTATATATGAAACCAACATCACCAAATTTAAGTGTCAAAAAAATATCTTCACGTACCAGTTTATTTAGAGGTTTTCTATAGATGTGTGTGTGTGTGTGTGTGTCTGTGTGTGTGCGTGCGTGCGTGCGTGTGTGTGTGTGTGTGTTTATACCACCATGTAGAATGTCCTATGTTGTTACGTGACGGAATAGCATTATCCCATATGTATTCAGCTCTGACTGTCACTCCCATTCATCAGCTCATGGATTCCTTTGACAAAACACTTAAACCAGTTTCAAGTCAAACATTTCAAGTTCACCGATGTCAGCAATAAATCAAAATCAGTTTTTTCTATTAATTCCATGAACTAGTTTGAAACTATGTAACAAATAGCAGAGAACAGACATTATCTATTGAGTGAGAGATTAATTATGCCAGATGTCAAACCACACACTTATGTTCACAGGATAAATTAATCAACATGTTCTCCTACATGGCCTTTTCAGTATGTTTGACCATTAGGGACATGCTTTGTAAAATCAAGGAACACATTTTTGATTTACATTTCTCACTCTGCAGTGAAAGAAGTGTGCCGCTAGCAGACCACATTGCGGTGGCCAGTCTCATGTTCTTGTCTAAAATCCAAGCCACTTGGAAATGTAGTACTTCAGAAGATGACAAATGGCTCCAGCAAAGTTTTGCACATGCGGCCGGATAAAGTTTATCTTTAGGGCATGTGCAGCTGCCAACAGTACTTCCAGAAAACTTTAATCTTTCCTTCCAAAGGCTCACTTCCTATTTCTGCACGGAGGACTTGATGGGAGGCAGACTGGGGGTGTTTTGACACCCGTCTAAGGAAACGATCGGAGTGAGTGGACCTGCTGCTGCACTGCAGCCTGTCTCCTGTGGTTCCCGTTGGTTGTTTCTCTTTAACTTAGCGCCCTGGCTACTTAATTTGAGCTTTGAGTTGGAGAGAAAGAATCTAGTGGGAGCAGAGCACCTTTCCTGGTGAACCAGTTATGAGTGTATTTGTGCTGTTACTGAAAATGATCTATCAGTATGAGCTAACAAAACTGATTATTAAATGTCATATGTAATCCAGGTAGATATCACGTAGGATTGGGTCCCTTACATGTCAGTGGAGGCAAACATCATTACAGTGATGCTGCACTGCTGCACACCAAACAAATAAATTACAAAAGCATGCAGCAAAGCAAGCTGGCAACAGTAAACACTATTGATGTGGCCGGCAGATTTCATTACAACACTCTGCTGTTTCAACTAATGACTAACTTCTTCAGCAAAATCTAACATTGTGAGAGCTGCAGAAGGGGAGAGAGGGGAGGAGGAAAGGAGGGAGCATTACCGGCGTTGCTGTCAGTAGGGGGCTCAGGCCAAGTGGGAAAATGTCAGCACTGTCAATGGGAAGGAGGGCTTGATGTTGCAATGATAGGCCTCTGTAATGAGCACTTTGAAAGAACAGTCAGTGCCTTGTGTGAATCATATAGCCCCGCGTGTAATTCATGTTAGCGTCTGGGTATTTGTGCCAGAGTATGAGAACAAAAACTATTTGCAGTTTGTAAAAACTAAACCAAAGGTTAGACTCATCCTTTCATGACTCACAGCAAAGGGGCTCATGCTCTGACTCACAGCAGATCCCGAGGTGTTTTTGTGTTGTTAGTTTCATTGTTTAGTTGTTTTCTTTATTGAATCTTTATTTTGATTTCCAGAAATTATATATATGCATTGATTATATATATATATATATATATATATATATATATATATATATATATATATATATATATATATATATATATATATATATATAATGAATTATTTATCTTATTAATTATGGTAATTTAAATGTTTATGACCCTCCCCGTACAGTTATGAAAACACCTTCTATCTGTATTACCTTTTCCCACACTCTTATCGACTGTTTAAAGCATTTGTGTCTCACGTAAGTCCAAGACTCACGGAATGTAGCGCACTTCCAGATGCCGTCAGCCAATAGAATGTGCGTACCATATCATGTGACTGTCTACCAAAAATCCACGATGAGGTGAAGTCACGAGCGTTGATGCGCGATTATTCATGCATCAACGCTCGCGACTATATATACTGTATATACAGTGTATATACAGTATATACTGTATATATATCATCCTCCAGCTTGGGTCCTCTACCAGAGGCCTGGGGGTTCTGCACAGTATCTTAGCTGTTCCTAGTACTGTGCTCTTCTGGACTGAGGCTTCAGATGAAGCCTCCATTGGTCCCACATGCGCCCCTAACTCAGTGTGTTATACATAATGATGAGTATTCAGTAAAATGCTTTAATCCGATCATTTCCCAGCCTGCACACACTATCATGAAAACTTTTTGTCTTGACTGATTTTCACTGTTTTGCGACATTCGGAAGACTACATGTTTTACAAAATGTGGATCAAAACAATTTATGTTATAAATTATCTGACGGCAACAAAATACAAGACTGAGAATGGCAGTTCAAACTGCTTCTTACTCTGAGTTTCATCCTAGAGAAAAGATAAAAATCCATTGCTTAGCCCTCTTTTTCCTTCGAACAGATTAAAAATTCATAAGACATATTGAATTGGTATAGAAATCCCCAAATTTATGCAATTTGATCAAGTGAGGATTAAAAGTGTCATTGTGCTTGTCAATAAGGGCTGGTGACGATGTGGCAGTATTGCATCGACTGTCGTGTATTAATACTCAGTGTCCTATTGGGCCATCAGCTGATTGTTTGGAATGTAAATGATGCTGGTGATGGCTCCGGTGACTGATGGCTTAAATTCCAATTAATCAATTGCTTCATCAGTTTCCCTAATTCAGATCAAATATCTCCTGAGTGCACACTCTTCTTTCAGTGGTATTAGAAGAAATAAATGCTCTGGAAGTAATTTTCATCAATCTCGTGTACATGCCAATATCTCTCACAAGCCCAGTCCAGGTTGAGGACTTAATGTCTTAAGTGTGTGTCTGTGTGAGTGTGTGCAGGAGAGGGATTTGCATGTGATCAAAGGACATGAGGAAGAAGAACTGGGTTGCATATTTGTGTGATTTCATTTGTTTCAACATAATTCATAGATCTTTTCTGCATAATCATGTTTTCAGTTTTCATTGAGCCTAATTTTTTTTTTTTTTTTTTTACATTCAAGCTCAAGCCTTTAATCTTTAGTTGTATATAGATGATTAAAAAAATGAGATGTCATTCATTCTGTCTTTGTCAGCGTTCACATAAACATGCTGTACCCTCAGATTAAATGGCTCCATAAGAAGTTTATGACAGGTTATATGATCCTACCTGTAGGGACTGCGCTGAATGAACCTGATGTGAGCAGGCCTTTTGTACTGCAGGCCTAAACATATCGCTGCATCTCCAAACCTAACCTGCTACAAAGAACCTCACTCTACGATAAGCCTTGTCAATTATACAAAATAAAATCAACTATTCATAGGTAGGCTGTAATAGGATATCGGCTGACAGATTTAATAATTCAGTTTTGCTGGGGCTTAACTGGTATTAGTTTGTAGCTAATGGTCGTCTTTGTAAAAAATTCATTGGAGACAATGCTAGAGTGAGAAGATACACATAATTATGTCTACTTCATTTACTTTAGCCCCCTACAATTTAAAAGTCACTTCTAAAGGGTCCTCAACTGTTTAAGCATGCAGAAGCAAAGGTACTGTAATTTGATTTATGAATTTGATCCCACCACCCCCTAATTTAATTCATCAATGTTTCAGAAGGAGCAATTATGCACTGCGCTTCAGCTCTTCATTTCTCCATTATCCAGCCTGAATATCTTTGTCACAGGGTGTTTAATCGTATTGCTTCATATTCTATAATGGCTAGAGGGAGCCTTGTCCCTCACACCCATTATTACTGCGTCCTTCTCCTTAAATTGAACTTCTTTTTTGAATAATAGGTTTTCACAACAAGGGCACGACAGAAGTTTAATAGGCTGTGTAGAGCTAAGCTGTGCACTCAAGGACTTTGGCATGTGTTGTCTCATGTGTGTTCTAATCCTTACCTTTATGGTAAGAACACACAGTCCATCTGCCAAACTATTAACCTTGCTTGAAATGTGTATTTAGTGTATGGATGTAGTTGTAGTGTGTGGGCTGTAGTAAGTGTAGTAATATCCCATTCCTGAGAAAGGTGTTTAATATTTATTCATAGTGGACTAATGCATCCAAAGTGTGCTAATCTAAATCATGTACGTATAGGATAAGGAATAAATTAAAATATAGACATGAGAATGTGTTCATTTATTTGTTCACAATAAATGAGGACTTTCTGAGGACTATTTGTCCTCTTTGCTCATCATTGTCAGCTGCAAAATAAGACTTCACTCTGAGGAGAACAGTTTTGTTTGCACTGCATGGTGTGACTGATCTGATGAGCATGAGCGGACGTCCAACCTAAAGTAGCTATCAGACCTCCGAGAACCAAGCAGCGACCCCCACCACTACCGCCCCCTCGACAAATGCTCAGCGGTCGTGAACTACATTGATCTGGGGTATAATTCTCTATGAAATTGATGGATGAGGGCAGCCATTGACAGAAAGGGTAAAGACCACTTTGAGATGTCCCTTGTGAATAAGTATGATGGAAAATAGATTGTTGAAGAAGATTTATGCCTGTTCTCCACTGGCAAAGGAGAGAGCTACCCTCCCCATGCACCAACCACCCGCCCTCACCCACCGCAGCTCTGACCAATCAAACATGGCATTGTGGTCAGATTAAAGACAGTGGTTTTCCTCAGCTGCCGGCATTGAGACAGTTATCTCATTCTCAAAACACATAACAAAGAGAACACTTCTTTTTCTCCTCATCTGCTATGGCAGGTGATTTAGTGTGTGATTACAATGTGGTTAAATCACGGTTAATCATCTATATAAAGTGAATATTTTCAATTTTATAGTGAATTATTTACTGTCAATTATTGTAGTTTAGCACTGATGTGACAAAAGACAATTATTTTGATAGAAAAAACAACTATGATCGTCTTGTCTACAAGAAAATGGATGGATTTTTAAAATCAACAAACAAAATGAAGGGATTTAACAAAGTGAATGTGTTATTGCAGGTTGTGTGTTTCCAATCACATGCTGTGTGTCACTCACAGTAGAGGCTGGTGAATGTGTGTACAGGTTATTTAGTCCCAATGCCAGTGTTCCCTAATCAAACAAAGGGCAGAAATCAAGCATAAGCATCATGTCCATATTGGCCATATTTTGGTTTCATGATCAGCATCCTGTGTGGGCTCTGCCTGTAACCCCTTCCCATGATGCTCTGCTGGTATGGGTGCTTTCCCTTTGTAGCTTATATTTACATGATCTTCTTATGGAAACATCACCTTTGGCTTCCCGGAGGGTTGAAACAGGAAAAAAAAACTTGTATCAATTAGAAAGAAGCATCAAAACTGCAGTCCTCTGTGGGTCTTGTTTCATTGGGTTGCCAGAGGGTAAAGAGGTTGTTCCTTTGTTTGTGTCATAATTGACAGTCAATGTTTAATGTCATTTGATGTCAGTGAAATATGGGGACAATGAGAAGATAACCTTTCTTTTGTTGAGCTAGTATGTGAAGGAATGGATCTTCCTTTCAGGGTATGCATAAAGACAACTACAGCAATACCTTGAATGATAAAACATCAAAAATATTGACAGGAAATTGATTTTGTCAAACACACAAATCTAATTTCCATAATGTGCAGCTTGTAATTACTGATGAAGTCAGAGTGAATGGTTAACGGGTCAGGTTTGTGTATGATCTGGACTTTGAGTTATTGAAAATTAGACAGTGAATAAAATTATACATTTTATTCCTTTGTAGTATGCGGTTTGATGCAGTTCCCTGATCACCTCACTTCTCAAATCTGTGTATGTTAAAAGTCTAGATAGATATTAAATTGATTAATGGCTTGAAATGGTTTGAATGGACTGATAAATTAGGAGACAGTCTTCTGTCAGATATGTGCAGCAGTGTTAAAACTACCTTGTATTTATAAAAAAATAATATTTTTATTTTTATCTCTGTTTTAGCTTTCACAACCCCCTTCAGGAAAATATATGCTATATGATCAGCCATGATCAATAGCTTGTCACTATCTTTGTTTGTGTCCAATAATTAACAAAAAGTGTAGAAGGGATTCAAATATTTGGCAAAAAATAGCTTGTTGTGACCAAAAGATGTTATAGTGATGTGGCAAGAAACCCCAAAGATGTGAAAGACATTAAATTGCATCATAAAGAGTACCAGGTGTTATAGCTGATTAATGTTACCTTTCAGTTAACACCATATAAAATGTGACAAAGATAAACTACAATGAAAAAGTTCTGTTGGGTTCCGCCGCAACAAACTTATTTGGGATAGGATAGGATGGCGGCACGTGCACATGCAGCGGCTCCTCTCTCTCCTGCTAGAGCAGTTCTTTGTGGTTTTTTTGCTGTCTGTGGGTCTGAGAGGACCATAATTTCATCTGTGCTGTATGTCGTGCATATATGGTACATTTGACAATGAAGTTGACATGACTTGACATGACATTTATATACTCTATATTATTCCATAAGAGGAAAAAAACCCCACATGTTTAGCAGGTCTGAATGGTTTTTGGAAGCACGGAATTCTGCTGAATCAAGCTCAAGACTCAGAAAAAAATCAAAAGAAAGAAAAAAAAAAGTTTTAGTCTGGTTAATTTGTCATCACTGAATAGTACACTTAAAAAAATCAATTAATTTACAGTACAGATGAAAACACACTTATAATAAGAATGTTATATAGCATCAGTATATGCATTAAGCACTGTTTACATGATTAGATGTTTAGAAGACTATACTTGTGCATGTGTGAATGCGTCGGCCTCTGTGGTGATGTGTCACCTGTTTGATTTCACGCTGCTAAGGGATGAGCTGGAGAGTGAGGATGTCCGGGCGATGAAACGAGCTGTCACAAACACCCGTTACCTTATGCAAAGGTGTAACCAGAGCCTTCATAAGACACCAGCAGAGAAAAAAGAACAAGCATCCTCACAGAGAAGGACCTTTATATCCCTCTTCACCATGAAATGACACCGCCAAGAACTCCACTGCAGAGTTTGTTGTCTTCCCAAAGCACTTAATGTGATCAGAGAATTAAAATTTCAGCGAGTCCTTTAATGATGGCCTGGGCCAAAAGACTCCGGGAAGCTGAGCTAGAGTTTCTGCCTTTCTGCAGTCATATCTCTGGCATCACGATCCCTCTCATTTTGTTCATGCTGAGTACATTACAACCCTCCAGAATGCCTAGCTCGCTCCCTGTCCCTGTTTAATGTGATCAGATAGATTTATTATGGGCAATGAGGTCATTGGGATTTTCTGTAATTGGAGTCGTGGTGAATTGTATTAACAGGTCCACAACACTGTAAAGAAAAAGCATTTACATTTAATTGCTTTCATTGAGCTCCTGCTCATTTTATTTGTAATGAAGTTCAGGCTGTGATTGAAGACGGAATGAAATGATATTTAAAAAAGAACAAATGTTGCCCTTGAACTGACAGGTTGGGTTCACAGCATCTCTTTTTATGTCCTTTTATTACTACAGATGCAGCAGGAGCTCTGGAAATCTTGTAAATATGTTAATACAGACATTACAAGGACATTTTCACGGATATTTAACATCTTAAGACGAAGGATTAGCCGGAATCTCTTTTTTTCTTTCTTTTCAGTTTTTTTTTTTATCTGCTGGGAGCAAAGTGCTTCTAAGTTACACTTGACTGAACGGAACACATCAGAGAAGCCAAATTGTGGTTAGCGTTTTATGTTCTTCGAGGGATTAGGGTTAAGAGACTTGTAATTCTTAAAGACATCTCAAAAATTAAATAATTTAGTGAATTCATAACCATTTAATTTTTTCATTCTTTTAAATCGTATGCATTGCGTCTCTGTGCTTTGGATGTCAGCCAGCGTGTGTGTACAGCTATGTGATATCACTGTCAGAAGCACTTTTGGCATGCATCTCTACATGTGTGTGTAGGAATTTCTGCATGTGTGTGTGCAAATTTGTGTCAGTGTGTCTGTATCTACGTGTCTGGGCTGCTTTGTCTCGTTAATGAGAGGCGTTCATGGCCTCCACTGGGGCCTGTGGAAGATAATCTTCTCCTGTTTTGCTATGAAAGCTCTTCTCAACGTAACCGAAGAAACTCACTCAAATGGAGGAGGGCTTGGTTGAATTATTCAGCATTTACAATCAATTTTGATCCTCACCTCATCTCGACACCTCCACGGACCACAGGGTCTGCAGGCTCATCATGGGAATGTTGACAATTCCCTGTACAATGCACTTTCTGGCCCCGTGGCAACATGAGAGGCTGCGGGAGCATGGATTTTTGTGTGAGTTTGCAGCTTAAAATGTTGAATTATTAAATCTGCTCAAATGTTTTATTGTAGTGTGAGAAGGTGAGAATTTTTTAAAGAATGACCACATTGAGTTATTATTATCAGCTTAAAAATAAACAATAAAGACATTTTTGATTGAAATGCAGATTGACTATCCATCCATCCATCCATCCATCCGTCCATCCATCTATTTATATTGCTACCTACCTACCCACCAACCTACCTACACACCTACCTATTCTCTATTCAGAACACATGTGCAGTAAACGTATGAATAAAGATGTTGCATTCAGGTGAAGGTTGACAGCCGGATCAGTGAGTTTTGGAGTTATGAGTCTTGAAATCACTAAGTGAGGAGGTGTGGTTGGTGCGTGGAGGAGGTGCTGGCACAGCAGGCAGCTATATACTCCTGTACAATAAGCTGCAGTATAATAGTCCCATGGATTACCTCAATTGTAGGTGATAACAGACAGGCAGCCGAGCGCACAGGCTGACACAGGACACCCACTGCTGTGTGGGAAGCCATATGAATTATTTCTTCTATGCTTGAAGACTGCCTATGGGGGCTGGGTGCCAGCATTGACTTGAAGGTGTGTGTTTGTGTGTGTGTGTGTGTGTGGGGGGGGGGGTGACTTTGCAGGTATAGCAGATGACACAAAAGCTGAGTCAAAGCTGTAAATTCATATTGATTGATTCCAGTTCATTTTATGTTTCATCCACAAAAAATGTGTATTTGATAAATGTGGTCTCGTTTTAATAGTTTTTTCTTCTTTTCCCTTTCACGTGTCATTTGGGGACAAGTGACTCTTGGCCCCGTTTTACTATTTGTTGAATTCTTTCTGTGAATTTTGTGTGTGTGTGTGTGTGTGTGTGTGTGCATGTTGTGAGCCGTCACAGATACCGTATCAAGCAGGAGGCCGTGGCTCCGCTCAGTGCAATGCAGTATGCAGGATACGTTGTCAGAGTTTGAATCATGCAGGAAGGTGATACCTGGTTTAAGCATGATTAAATTGACACCCCATAGAGTGTCTCAGTTAGGTTTATGTGCTCTTGATACTGTGGCGGCAGCTTATTCAACACTGTCTCACATTCAGTCTCACCTGTCATGCTGACATCATTGCATTGCCATTATAGTGAGTGAGAGGGGGGGGAGAATGCATCAGAGCAGTGGGAAGAGGATCGAGCCAATGTTTTCTCTTTGTGTCTGTTTTTCTCTTGCCTCTGATTGAAGAAGAGCCAACAAAAACAAGGGAGTCCCAAAGACTCATTTTCCTTTTCTGTATTATTTGTAGTGTAAAAACATAATGATAAGAAACTCCTGCCATACAAATGTGAAGATATGTCTTTGATGACTTTCATAACCTCTATGAAATATTGTACTACCAATGTGTAGTTATGTTAACTCCATTGTAATTAAAACTTAAAACCTTTTTTAAAAAAAATATTTACTATAAACCACACTAGAGATGGATTAAATAGATAATCAGAATAAGAATACAATCTGAATAGGCGACTATGTCACTTTAAGTTCAGTCAACACAGGCCTACTGTATCCATGGCCGCCTTCCAGAAAGGATTCATTTCTGTGGACGTCCATGGACCTCCAAGAGACTAAAAGAGGAACTTCCTGGACATCTGCTCTCAAGATCAGAGCTGTGTTGGTGTTTTCGGTTGCTCAGAGGTCTGGAGTTCATGATCTGTGGCATATTTATTATTTACATAATTCAGATGCAGACAATATTTATTTTCTCTTTGTTCTCTCCGATGTCCTACATTACTGTCCAGGCATATGTTTCAGTAGAGCTGCTTGATGGCGCAGGACACAAAAATTATTTTATTTTTTTCACATTTATATATTTTTTATATTCTAAATGCAGTTCATAAAACTTTTCACACAAGTTATTGCTTTTGTTATGAGATGAGTCAGGAGGAGGTTCTTTGTTAATGACTGTCTGTTTTAGACACATGCAGGGCTCGGGGAAGGAGAGACAGTATTTCCTCTACTGATTCATTCTTCTCTTCATCATTTGTGTAACTCACATCTCTGGTGACAAAAGGAATCAAATATGCCTGCGGCTGCATGCATGAATTGTTTTTCACTGACATTCTCATGTTTCAAGATTAGTGTACTGTCCCTTATAATGTCACCAGTTACTGTATGAATCATCAGCACCATGCAGTATTAAGTTCAAGGAGGCAGACATATGCTGCAACAAGACAACTACAATGATGAATACTATAGTGGAAGACCAGCAAACCTGTGTTACCAAGTGCTGGGACCCCAGCCATCCAGAGGTTTGAATTGTTTTTAAAAGTAATTTGCAAGAATACTTCAAATATTAAAATTTCTGTCAGGCTGACGTGAAATACATTAATAAAACTAACCAGAAGAACTCTTCCTACAAAATGTACAACTTCATGTTATGGCAATTTCACCTTTCTATGAATAATTCTCATTGAATGAATGTGTATATTTGCTGGAAACTGAACCTGTGCCAGTCCATAATAAACACAGCTAAGCAATAGCCTCAAGCTACACAAAACAATATTCTCTTAAACAATATGTACTTACTATACATTGGAAAAAAGTTTTAAATATTTTATATTTATTAACTTACTTGTTGTTCTCAGAGGATTTTTTTTTCTATATCTATCCGTGTTAAATCAGAGCGACACACTGACACAGTTTAGGAATGAACGTATCACACAGATAGTCGGATCAGTTCTGCACTGTATTTAATGAGAATTTGAATGTGATATGACGCCCAGTGCGGTCAGTAGAGGATTAATAGTGTCCCCTGCAGCATATAGTATTTGTACCTTGGTGGCCCAATAACTGGTTGATGCAGTCCGGTAACACCTTGTGTTCAGCAATTTGAATGTCCAATCAAAAAATACATCCATGATGACAATAAAGGGGAATTTGATAGAAAACAGTATTTTTTTTATTTTTATTAATTGATTAAATGTGACACATTCAGCTCAACCTCCTCAATAGGTCTGATCTGATCACAAATTATTATTATTTCAGCAGCATTGGTTGGATTAATTTTGATCCATTCATTACTTAAGATCTTTTATTTCTAGTGTTGTTTCCATTGTTTTTTTAAAACATTTTTTTACAGATTATATTGAAAGTTAGAAACCCCCACCTTGGGATCTTGGGAAAATATTGTCGTGAACGCTGTGATCCTGAAGATCAAGAGCCTTTGACAGATGATGTGGGCACGACTTCCTAGGCCTGATAATATGTAAATATGCTCATCTGCAGAGGGTGGAATGGCAGCAAAGCATTTGTGCCGTTTCTTCATCAGAGTTGTGTTGCACTTGGCTCTGTGTCTACGTTTGGGCCAAGGAGGTAGTGTGTCACAGCAACCTCGTGTGTGGCCTCGCTGTTTTGTCATTATTTCTTGTGTGTTTAGGAATCGTCAGCAACAATCTCACCATCCTGTGAGTTGGATGTGGAGAAAACACAAACGTGGCCTGGGTGTCTCCTGATCTGCTTGGCTGTAAACATATGCAAACGCATACATAGGTTTACATTTAAGTAAACACACACACACACTCACACACACACACTCACTCACACACTCATGCGAGCTGAGTTGCTCCTTGATTGATTGATTTATGACGGTTTATGAAGGTTTCATGTGGAGAATGAAAAGGGCCACATGAAGAAAGTTGTAGCTCTCCCACGGTCAGCAGCTCGTCCTAACACAACTGAAGGGAATACCTGAGCCGCTTTCCATATGACGCCATCATCAGTGAGTGGGGGGGTGGGGGTGGGGGTGAGGTGCCCGAACATGGGCGGCTGTCTTTCTAATGGGACACTTAGACGTCTGGGCTTATGTCATTCAGTCCCAGCACGCTGCATCTAATCACACCCCTATCGCTGGGATCCAGCTCCGTGGCCATCGATCTGTGGCTAGCCTCCTCCACCCCGGCGGTCGTGGCTCAGGCAACCGGAGCCGTCAGGGTCCCGAGGAGCCCCTCTCGTCGTCTACCTCCTTCAGACCTAGCACACACACATACACACACACACACACACACACAGACACGCCCACACACACACACACACACACACACACACACAGAATGGTCCTGCTGCTGCTGCAGCTGCTCCTGGCTTGACCTTGATCTGCCTCTGGAGAACCTAGCAGGAGCACTTTCTGAGTCCACAGACAGAACTGCTCTGACGAAAGCAGTCTGAGAAGAAGGCCAGGTTCATCCCAAAGCCGTTCTGAAGGAAATCTGTACATTAAGTTCCACAGAACAATATGTAGCAGAGATTATACTGTAGGTCGGTATGTTACACTACAGAAAAACAGCAGTTGAGCAAAGAAAGTCACAGTAGCTGATAATATAATTATTGTGTTCAGTCAGTTATAACTTATTTTGTTGTTACACCAAGGATTGGAAAAAAGCAATTACAGGTTGATTCACAGATATTCTGTAGAGGAAAAGAACCCACATACCTGTGTTTTAGAATGCTACACATGATTACTGCATATGACACCTGTTTTATGATTGTACAGGTCATGACTGTCAAACGTATCTCTCGCTATGCCTGTGAATGTGGCGCCACGACGATGACGAGGACCTTTGACCTTATGAGTGGTCCTCCACCTCCTCTCATCTCTGTCATCTAATATTGATGCTGCGTCTTCTCAGCTAAGCTCTGGTAATGAGGGGCTGCTTTGAGATCAGGACACTGATAGAGATGATAATCTACATATGCTCTTGCATGAAAATGGAGAAGGGCCCTCTTAAAATAACCCTGTTTGTCTGGCTGCATAAACCTTCGGCATAAACAGACAAGAGGCAGATAGTGTGAGTGAAAAGTGAGGTGATTCCTCCATGCAAACCTGACTCCAGGGTTATTTTTCCAGTGTGCAAATTATGAAGATGAATTAAGACCAGAAATGAAATCCTCCTTAAAGCATCCAAGCACCATAATAGAGCTGTTACATTATTCATCCCATACAAAACGTTTTCAAATAGGATTTAAATATTTATATGAAATTGAAACCTTTATATCTCTTTACCCTTTTCGTCCCTCTCACACAAACAGAGACGGCATTCAGAAAACAAACTTTGAAATACAGGATGTGAAAATCCCGAAGTTCTGCAAAACAAAGTTTGTATTTGTCTACATGCGATTCCAAAAAGCCTATATTCAAACGAAGCATTTGCAATCACACTATTGCGATGACGCCGTTGTTTATGAAAAACGAAACACGCTCAAAAAGCATGTTGAGTGGCTGGAAAGGGCTTGTTTGCGGTTTGCTTGTATTCTAATATCTCCTTTATGCAGAGCTTTACTGAAGCACTGTGTGTGGTCCACTTTGCTGCGATCTGCTGAGCGGATGGCCACGGTGGTCACGTTGTTGTCTTTGTGACTTCAGTTTTCAACATTGGCCGTCGTTGCTTATAATAAAACCAGATTATGAAAACATTTTGGAGTCCTGACATGCCCTGACAAATTCAAACATCAACAAGGAGATATGACAAAAGGGCACCCAAAGCACTTTGCCAATTCTTGTGTAAACAGCATTCGTAAATGAATTGAAAGTTATTGTGAAAATATTTGTCTATACTTCATCATTCTATTTGCAGGTTTATTCTATAAACAGAATCCCAGCTGGAATTTAAGCAAGTGAACCAAGGTGAGGATTTTCAGGTTATTCTGGTGTCGTCTTTTTCCTCGCCAACCTGGATTTCTTGAGTTCTCTGTCTTTTGTGTACTGAGATAATCAATTGATTATTGGTTTATTGGGTCAGTTTTAATGTATTATCACTTGAATTTGAACAACAAAGCAGCAAAGAAATAATTCTGCCTTCAATTAGTGTTCAGATTTCAACCATTTTTTGGAGACTAAATAAAAATGTGATTATAAATAGTCCCTACTTCTTCTGACCTTTCCTCTGAAACTGTAATTTGGGCCTCCCCCCCCACTGCCCACGACCACCTCTCTGGAGAAATATCACACTGTTGTGGGTGCTAATCATGTTGAGTGGTTTAGCCTTTCAAAAACACAGTGTAAAAATTAGGCCACACTAACAATCTGGTAATTCAGTAGCGGTTGGCGGACGTTGCCACTATTCCATTTCAGGCTGGATTATGATCTGTGTGCAAAGCCATTGCCCTCTTAATGATGGCCCTGTGATATTACAGCTGTTCACAATTAGCCAGGACTCCCCCCAGCCGCCAGAGCTCCCCTACGTAAATAAACGATGGGACAGGGGAGGCAGGGCACAGTAAGCGCTGAAACAACACGGCTGATTTGGACATCTGGTCCGGTAATAGAAACGTCTTTTCCACACTTTGACGTAATGAATGGGGATCAGACTCCCACTTTAAAAGCGACTTGTACGGATGATGAAGACATAACATGCTTCATATATCCCTGTGTGTATTGTGTGTCCGTGTGTGTGTGTGTGTGTGTGTGTGTGTGTGTGTGTGCGTGTGTGTATGTGTGTGTGTGTAAGGGGTAATTCCAGGTCATAGAGACAGGAGGAGTGTAAACGTTGAGAGGCATTTTTAATATGACGAGGCAGAGCAGGACACAACAAGAGACAAGTCACATGACATACAGACGTAATATATTAACGGACTGAAGTTGATTGACGGTTTGAAAGCCCTTTTACAGCTGTAAGCAGAATTAGAGCTTGATTAGCAACGTCAATCAAAACAAGGCAGTCATGGACTGCAACATCCCGCAACACCCCTGAATTCAAAGTTTTACCCTGGTCAAAGGTCAAAGATCAAAGCTAGTGCTCTGACCTACTGTCATTGATCAAAGCACTAGCTCTGATCTATGGTCTTGCTCACACTGGCCTTCTCCCTTGTCTTTCTATCTTATCCAGTTCCTTGAGTGTACAACAGTTGAAGTTTGACCTTGAGCTACTTTTCTCAAGGTCATGGTCATCCCATTTTCAGCCCCTTTGCTGCCTGAGTAATGTGCTTTCTATCTGCAACGGTTTCGAAGATATTTTGTGAACATACTAACTGACGAACGAACGGTCGAACACACAAACACTGACAATTACAACACATCACCACTTTGAAGCAGGATGTAATTATAGAAATAGCCACATATTGCCATAAAAAACTACTTTTAAAAGACATGCATGTATGTGTGTGTCTCAAACAATATTTTACCTCCAATAAGACCTAAAAATAAATGGTTAAGAACCAGTGCATCAGCCATAAAAATACATTTGCAAGAATGGGTCAAGCTGTTCAAACACAAATCCTCCAAATCTCCGAATCCAACACATTTTCAGACACCCATTCACATCATGTATTTTATAACACATTTATAACATAATAATGGGTAGGAATAGAAGATAATCTAATATAAGATAATTTTCACATTTACCGCTGAAATATTGAGAAGAGACCTGCAGTGAGGCACCAGCCAGCCGAGCCTCACTATGGATTGCGCAATGACTCGTCTAGCTGTGCTGGTAGCTATACAGTGAGACCGTAATGCTATCTCTCTACAGTATATGTCTGTATTAAAACAGTCACACACATTTGCCATTTGAACTAAATTTCCATAATTTAGCTGAGGTACTGTATATAATCTACAGTGTTTTTTGTCAACAACTGTGTGTGTGTGTAACATCTTTCTTGAGTTTAATGATCCTAAAACGGCTTGGAAGAGGCACTAAGTGAGGCATGCAGTTGTCCTGCCTCATGGTAGGGGGCGCTGGTGAACACAGGGATCCCCCTTGGGACTCCTCGGCTGCAGAATAAGTGACAAGCTCCAATCAGAAAGTCAAGTGCAGCCATTCTTTTGTGTTTTGTGCCTCTCCTTACTATAAAAATGAAGATTACAGTACATATCTCAACTCTAATTTTTTCGATAATTTTGTCCAGAAGGAGCAGCGCATGGACTTAATTTATAAGAAAACATAACATATAAACAAACATGAAGGTAACAACATAACAATGTTTTTCTAAATCATCTGCTTATTTCTGTGTTACAGTTTTTACATGTAAATAATTCTGCTATGAGACTTTAAAAATTAACCACTCAAATTTGCTAGTTAAATGGTGAATACGCATCGCTGTAGGTTCATGTTTGTAAATGATGGAATCAGCCATGAATCTCACTGTACATCACTGATCTGTATGCATGTGTAAAAAACACATTGATCTTTAGCTAGACTTCTGTGGACTGCCCCAACACATCTTCACCACATTAAAGCTCCAAGCTGTTCTGTTCTGATCAGCATGGAGGTGGTCATACAATCTCATAATAGACAATACTAAATGTTCGTTAGGTCTTATGTGTGCTATTCTGCATCACAATGGTTGAGCAGGGACTATGCCAGAGAAGTACAGGTCCTGTCTGCTAGACTAACACGTGCATGCATGTTTTGGTATGCATGTATAAAACTGATCCACTAATATTTTATGCTTTCATATTTCATAGAAATAGATTTGTTAAGTACATTAAACTGTACCTTAATTTCATCTTTACTGATAATACTAGTGAAATGTTGAAAATGGAATTCTAATGTTTCGCATGCGACTCCAAAAAATGCTTGTTTATCATCTTAAGTCTCCCTCATCAGTTTCCTGCTTCACTGTTGATCCTCGCTGGTGACTGGAGTTGGATCCCAAGCCACTCTTCTTCAGTCTAGTGATCAGTAATCAATCTGCCTTGATACATAGTTTCGTAACCTTGACTTTCAAGATAAAGTTGTCCCTCTCCATTGGAAAGGTCAGGGCTGGATGTTAATTAAGCAAAAGGCAATGAACTAATGCGGCTTTTCAAGTGGCATTTCACGAGACACCTAATCCAATGGAAATAAGAGTCACGGTATCGCATTTTTTACTTGGTGTATAGTTCCATACACAGCAATGGCAGACATTTATATTCAGCTTTAAGGGTGTATGGTGCACATTTATTTTGACCTGTGACATAACCAGGGATTCATATTTTTTTAATCACTGTTCATTGGTAAGGGTTGACTAGTTGATTGATGATTTTGGTGTGTTGCTGCATATATATTTTCAGTGAAACACCGGGACAGGTTGCTTTTTAATTAAAAGGACAATTTTAGTTCATATTAATGGAAATTTGGAAAAGCCGTGGAGAGCTCAAGGTAAACACACAAACTCTAAACAGAAAGCAAAGCCAAACCGTTTCCTGCTGTCTGTGACTTCAGCATGGCAGCAGCAACTGTTAATGTTCCTTACACCGCCTTACACCCCCCAGTTGACTTCAAACAGTGATTGCCACTTGGCGTGGTTTTGGTCTGCTTGAGTGGTTGTGACTGTCACTGCTGTGCTTTACATGTGTGATTGCATGTAAGCATTTCCCTCAGAATAGTGTTTACACACTGTGTGCACAGGCTTTGAGAACTAACGTGGCATGCAGGTTCCACATCCTCGCTTGGGCAATTTTACAACACCAAACTCTCTGAGAGCTGCCAGTGTGATCCGTGACACACCGCTCCAAACATCACCTGTACTTCCTCTTTCTTTTGAAGTCTTCTGGTTTCAAAATGAGGCGTTTGTGTTTTTGTTTTTTTGTTTTTTTTTTAAAACTGCTGCACAGGGAGCACACTTTGTCCCTGATGTGTCTTTACTTTCTCATTCCCCCAGCTTCATCTTGGTCTCTTCTGCCCTCCTCCCTCCCCACCCCCCGCAGCTGTACATGCATAACGCCTTGTATCGCCATCTGGTCCACATTGGGGACTGCCACTGTCATCTGCTGACAATTACTGTCACCTGCACTTTGCGCAGTGCAATAAACACTTGGCGTTACTAGTGTGAAACTGCGGCACCCCAACACTTGTTTAGGACGCCTCGGAGCTGGTGGGGGAGAGAGCTGGCAGCAGAGAGAAAGAGAGACACGGAGAGAGAGAGAGATTTGATGTGATTTGGCTTTTAACATCACATTTATTCATAAAAGTCAAATCACAAAGCAATCACGTTGACACAAAATCCAAGCGATTCACATAAAGAGCATTTTCAACAGCACTGTGCGTTTTCTGAAGAAAGAGAGAGAGAGAGAGAGACTTAATACAATGCACAAGGGATTAATAATAAAATGATATTTCTTTTTGCAACAGACAGGTGAAAAGAATATTAGAGTTCTCAACAGCCATACTTATATCCATTGCCACACAAACTTTGCCACATTCAGTCACTATTCTATTTTATTATGACTATATTATTATTTTCAGGTCTAGACACAGAGGGTTACTCACTCACTTGTTTATCCATCTAAACCACTGACCTTTACTTGCACAGGAAATCCATCTGTGCTGATATACAGTATCTCACTGATAAATACTTCCCCTCAAATATTTATAATAGCACCAGGAAACCACAAGAACATAATAGTTTAAATTACAGCCATCAAATGCAAGTGGGTTCTTAGACAACATCCAATTTTTTAAGTTCAAAATATTCTTTTCACACGCTCCGGTAGGTTAAAAAAAAAAAAAAATGACATAAAGGAGGACATGAAAAAGGAAAACCTCAGGAGTGCACGGTTGCAATCATAATGATTTAATGATGGTCTTATTCTCACTGCAGTACAGTGTAAATTCTACCAGCCAGAGAATATAGCCATGTCCCCTCTAGTGGTTTATCCTCCACTGCTTCCGACTCTAAATCTGCTGGTGACACCGACAATTATTTGACCCTTGTGAGGAAGTTAAAAACTCAACTACTGAAAACACAAAGGTTCAGAGGGTTGAAGGCAAAGCAATTTGGTTTTTATGTTGTAAACACATGCATAGACTTTTATTTGGTCTTTAAAAAAAGGTTCTGTGTGTTTTCATTTGATTATGTGCTACATTTTACAAAACATTTTTCTTGTTCATTTAGCAAGAGGAGGCACAATTGTTTTCATTTGAGAGGTCTTGATGAATTGTTTTTCAAATGTTCTTGATTAATCATCATCTTTTTCTCATTATTTTGTGTTTAGCTAAAATGTTCATGTTAATATTTGAGTCGACTGAAACCTACAACAATCAAGATAATCGTGTGCGCCAGCATTTCATTTCTATAACTTGTATGATAGCCTCTCCTGGGATTCATGGAAGTCTTTACAGAATTCCAAACAGTAATGTTTTGTGTTTTTCTTGGAGTCAAACTGAAATAAGATCTTTTTGTTTAACAAATGAAGCTGCAGCAATTACACTTTTTTTTTAATTTCACAAAATTAAAGATATCTTGCAAACTGTTTTGGGTCTGCCTCACGCCCCCATCTGCTGTAACTGACTGTCTTCATGAAGTCAAAAACAAAGTGAGCAGTGGGATTTTTCAAATTATTATTCAATTATTTTTTGTTTGTTTTATCTTCTTTTTAATCTGCTAATAACATTCAATACTTAGGAGCAAAGAAGATCAGCCGAGCTCAGTAACATTAACCCTGACTTCTACTGGACATTTTGTTGATATTATTCATCATCAGTCAGTCATCGGAGACTCTTACACACTATTATATTGGATTTATTTTAATTATGAATATGATATGGTGGTGCAGTGGGTAGCGCTGTTGCCGCACAGCACAGTGGTTCCCGGTTCGAGTCCCACTCTGTGCGGAGTTTGGATGTTCTCCCCGTGTCTGCGTGGGTTTTCCCCAGGTTTACCACCTTCCTTCCACCTCCAAAAACATGCACTTCAGGTGAATTGAGCTTTCCGAATTGTCCGTAGGTGTGAGTGTGTGTGTGTGTTTTGCCTGTGTGCGTGTCGGTCTACTTGTGGCTCCGAGGTGCACTGGTGTCGCGCCTGGAGTGTACCCTGCCTCACACCTGCTGTAATAGGGCCAGTAATCTAAATACTATACTCCAAGAGCATGTTCGCATCCCATATCAGACTTAGCAATTGCTTAAAAAACTGTTCTGAAACAAATTTTATCGCATGTTTACACAGATATTAAATAAAAACACTACATTTTGATAATAACTATGTGATAAAAATAAAAGTAAGCACACACAGAACATTTCTCCATTTCCCATTCTTTTTCTTGTAGACAAGACGATCATAATTCCCTTCTCTACAGTTGCTTATCCACCTAGCAGGTCTCAGGTCTGCTGAAGCCTATCCAAGCTGGCTACAGGGGAGAGGCAGGAGACACCCCGGATAAGACGCCAGCTCATTGCGGACCCACGCATAGACAAACAACCACTCACGCACATACACACACACCTACAAACTACTTGGTGTGTCCGATTCACTTAAGTTGGATGTTTCTGGAAGTGGAAGGAAGCTGGAGAACACAAGAGAACCCACACACACACACACGCATGGGGAGGACATACAAACTTTGCACAGAAATCCCAGAGCCTTCTTGTTGTGAGGACACAGTGCTGCCCACACACAGAACAATCACTACATAATGCTATCAAGGCATAAAATAATTGTAATTTCAGCTCAGCCGTAATTGCAGTTAAGAGATGTTACCTATTAAAGATACCTACTATTAAAATGTTTTGGTCTCATATGAAGTGTATTACAGCTTCAGTGTGGAAATAAGTCACAATCCAAAACACACCATTGATTCTGAGGGTGATGAAGACCTGGACATTACTTCTAAAGATGTAATAGGTTAATCCTCACTGTTCTACTATAACTGAATTATATTAATGCCTTTCTTTGACAATTGAAGAGTCTGGTGAAAACTTCCCTGATTGGAGCTGCTAAACTGTCCCCAGTGTCCTGTGAGCAGCTGATAATAGTAAGCAGGATAGATGTGTATATCAAATAGTTTACAAAATGAAGCCAGCTGTGTTTCCCCTGCATATTGTGGCTTCCTGACACGCACCATTAAACCTTATTAGCTACTTCCTTTAACTGAGATCCTCCTCACCCCATCTTCCACCCCCCATATTAACATTGTTCTGTTCCTCCAACTGGAAATTATTTGCTTTATTGTAGAGTGTCAGCCTCTCGCTGTAGTTTTCTGATGCAACATAATTGGCAGTTTAGAATATAATCATGGATGAGAGCTGTGTGATTGTGCTATTTTATGCACCAATTTCAGCAGATTGTTGATCATTTTATTCCGTCTTCGCTCCCTTGGTCTCGACGCCTGTACGACTCTGATCACTCTGTCAGTCTGGGTACCTTCTCCCAAAGGTCCCCCCTTCACTGTGGTGCTCACAAGCCATTAGCTTCGAAATGACTCATAAAGAATCAATTGAAAATGATCACAATAGGATGTGAATATTGGAGGGGAAGCTGCGTGACTCGTGAACAGATGTCGACATACACGCTGCATGTCAGGCACATCCGTGTTTTATAGATATTACTACTGCAGCCAAATGGGAGAGATAATTGCGGCAACATTTTGATATGACAATAATTTCTTGGAAGGCGAGAAAGGAAACGCATAGACGGATTAGATGTGGAGCTTGTGGATGGACAAGTCATCATAAATCAGGTCATGCAGAAAATAGATGATGTCCTTTTCTGGAGGTTAGCATATGCAGCTCAGACTTTATTAAGAGAGGTGATGTATTGCTGACAGTCGAGAATGTTGATGTAACCCCAAGATGTTGACGTAATTACATTTTGTACCTGGGTGGTCCCAGTGAGTATAGACTGAATATTTGTGTGTATGCTTTTCACAATTGATAGCTTCCTCTGTGGACAGATATAGTAACACTGCAGTTGTCTGCTAATATAAAATTAGAGCAGTTAACCCCTAAAGCATTTGTGGATTGATGGAAGCCTCTTACAAAGGGGCCCTTGTGCAGGCCATGTTGATGATCGCAAGAACCAAGGATGAAAGTTGACAACACACCAAGCGATTAGTTATGGTGACATTAATGTTACTTATTATAGTTTATAAGTGACATGGCTTAGGCTGAATATAATTATTTATGCTCAGGTTACTATTTGTTGGACATATCAATGATATGACTTGCCGTCTTGGAGTAATTTGTCGCCAGCACTAAATTCAGCCCGTTAATGGCTCAGTAGGAATTGACACTTTTATTATTTGTGTATAAATGGTGAAGAGTGTTTATGCGTAAGAAAGCATGTGCTTGCCATTGTGTTTCTATTATATTGTTGCTCAGTGTTGAGTAAAAGTAATATTTAAGATCATTTGACAAGAAGTCACTTACCATGTCGTGGCGTTCCAGTACCAACATGCTCCCTAATTTCAGACGTTATGGTGCTGGAGAAGGATGTGATGCTGCAAGGGCCTAAATCTGGGCTTGTTTGAGGTGACTCTGCAACTCTTCATGCCTGAAACCTTCTCTCTCTCTTTGTTTTTAGGCTGTACGGTGTAAACTTTGTGATTCATGTAAGGATGTGACATGTGGGCTTTGTGGACTGGAAGAACCCAGACATAAAGCTCTAGTTCCACAAGTCTTTATTGCATATTTTTTGTTTTTCAGAAGGAATTTTCTTCACTTTAGCCAAATGCACAAGGAACATACAAGTAATTTATTATCTTATAAATAATTGAAGTGCAACACAAGATTTTAATTTAGTGGAAAACTGATATTTGTACCGGTGATCATTGATCAGATGCAAAGCAAATGTGACAGTGATGCAATCAAAGCCACTGAAAATGCTTGTGCAATTTTTTTTTTTTACATAATTTGCATAAGAACTGTCATATTTTATTTTAATATAGTAAAAGTTAGGCCTAATATTGAGTGCCTGTTTAATAAGCACATATAATATAACCATGTACTGTGCAAAATCTCCTACGCTGCCACATCATTTATTTCTTATCTGACATGCATCCTTGCGCTCTGTAATGCATCGCTGTGCTTAACATGGGACAGCCAGATTAATGTGTAACTTGACAATATTGAAGGCAAGAAACAGATATTCCTTCCTTTCTTCTGTTAGAGGAGCCCCACGTGTCCTTGAAGCTTTACGAAGTGTGATTTGTAAATGAGATAGGCGAGTATTACACACCCTTGGTATTTCTCTGGGTGCCCTGCGATCAATTAAAGTGCGACAATAATAAATGTATACATTTAGAGGGATTTTGCTGCGGTGACAAATGATTTTACCCTTGAGCTATTGACATTGTCTGGGAATAAGCTGCGTCCGTCCCTGTTGTGTATTCTGTCTGAGGGTCCCTTCCTCTGCTTGGGGAGTCTGAGGACATGGCAGACACATATTCATCATTATTATGTGAGCATGGATTCTCACACACAGACACACACGCACATACACATACACATGCATGCAAGCATGCACTCACGCACACACACACAAGCACAGACATGCACACTCTCATGGATGTGAGAATCCTCTGCTTAATGGGTGTAAAGTTGCTGCATTCTTGTACATCTCCAAGCTCACCAGGTCAAATGAAAAGTTAGATTTGTATCATCGTTCTAATTTATAATAGGATTTACAATGAAATATTTGTGTGGCGCTGCTGTTGCTGGCTGATACCATCTGTAGATGGAGGTAATTGGATCCCCCGTAGTCAACTGAATGATGATTGTGAGCTCTCTTATTAAGTGGGACAAGAAAATTGAAGACTCAAAGTGGTTACATGCTCTTTGTTGTACGGGTAACATTTTCTTTGCTCATTAATTTCACAAATCTCTCCTAAAATATTTTTTTCTTTGTGGCAAGCAGATTTACTCACAAGATTTCTCTTTCACTTGTTTTTTTTTTTTTTTTTAAATCTTATTAGGTTTCTGGCATGAAAATTGCAAAAACATACTCTAATCCTCCTTAGAATTTACTCCTTGCTCTGATATGTTACCGAGTTCATTTGATTGATTGGTCGAGTGGGTGAGGAATCGTAATAATAGAAGTCATTAGGCTGGTGGGGATCTAATATTACCAATCTGCTAGTCCCTGATAGATCCATCAATAGCTGAGATATTTTTCTCACAGAGAGGGGGTGACACATTTAACATATTTCAATAACGTAATTTTCATGTGGGGCAGGTCAGGCTGTGAGTACAAAGGGCAATAGAGGAGTGTGTGAGTTGAATCGGGGGGCGTATGCTAAGCAAATCAATAAAACATTAAAGGCAGCATGCAGAGAGCAGCCCATTTGGTACCTGTCTGCCAAGGGCAATGGTCTAGCCACTCAGAAAAGAGAGAAGGATTGGAGTTGCTGGGCTTGAGGAATGCTCTGGTACTAACATAATTGGAGGCTAGTTGCCTTATGACTGCAAATTGGGTTTTTTGCGCTTCATCAATAGGCATTTTGACAAGCAGCGTCCATCACAGCACATCTCACTCTTGCCACAAGAAGTGTCTCAATAATTACATTAAATCTCAGCCACCCCCAGCAACCGTCCATACTGTTGGACAGGAAAAGCAATATGGTATAATTAGGTTTGATTGGGAAGGTGGTGCTAGAAAACTGAGGGTGAGACTCAGATTGGTGAGATTTTCAAATGAAAGAAGTTGCCGTAGTGATGTGGATCTGCTTGCAGTGGTGTGTAACGCATAAAGCAAGGCACATGGGTGGGCAGGGCATCATGTAACATCAGTCAGGTCAGAGCATACCAGGCGTATTGACGCCAAGCTGCAGATGTGAACCAGTAAAGGATGACCTACTGGAAAGAATGCCTTTTGTCTGTGGTTTGCTAGAAAGAAAAAGAAAAAAGAAAAAACCGTACAGCGCAAAGGTTTGTGTTTGTGGATGAACTGGTGACTGGCTGATGTATTATAAGGTTTTAATATAAAAAAAAAGAATATCTCTTGTTGACTGAATATTCATATGAATATACAACTATGGGTTGTTGTTGTTATTCTCCTTACATCTTTGCGAATATGAACTAAAATTTGATTGCTTTCTTTTATTTAGATTTGGCAGCTCTATGCTCAAAATTTACCATTTGAGAAGTTTTAGTTAATAAAACAATTGTCAGTACTGGCATATAGTCAAAATACTAAGACCGGTTTTATAGATTATTGACAATACAATGTCATCGCTTAATCTGCATCAATTAAAAAGAAAAGGAAATGAGATATCAAATGCCACTGTTTGAAAAGTCAAAAATCTGACAATTTCTCTGACAGCAGTCACAGAATACAGAACGCCCTGCAGCCAGAGGCGTTACATTACACAGGGAGTGACAGGAAAAACTGTTGCTCCACTGTCATCACCATTATTGCTGCCTGCACCCACTCATGAAACCCACAGCTGAACACAACATGTTAACACAGCAGGATGAGGAAAAGTGGGTTCATCACAGCAAATTATAATACACTGAGAGGAAACCCCTGCAATGAGCGGAGTAGCTGTGACAGAGGGTCACAAGATGATCCAATAAATTTCCTCTAAACCACAAGACCTCTGGTAATGTCAAATATCAGCAAACACCAAGGGTGTTAAAGTTTCTACTACACAAATATATGTTCACACAGAAGCACGATAGACAAGAACAACTGTCAGCTCCTCTGGGGAGAGGAGGAGAAGAGGAGGAGAGCATTAGCAAGCAGGAACATTTGATCTCAGCTGCCCACATGGGGGTGACCTTTTGAGGTGTCAGTGTTTCTAGAAAGACAGATATGGGTGAAGATGGGAAGAGAGAAAACACAGAATTTTTTAAACTGGTTTGTCATCTAATGTTACATTGTAATACTAGGGAAAAAAAAAAAACGTTATGAGAAGCAGACAAAGTGGCCAACCCTTATTTTAGGGTTATCCGCTCTGCACTGCTATGGCAGCCCTCGTCTTTGTGTCTGCTTCTCATAAACACTGAACTGGAAAAATAAAAACCACAGGAAGCGTATGACAGGACAGCTCTGTTTGGTGTACGGTTTGATGTGTCATCACATTCAGTTTATGGATGTTTCTGTCCTTGTTTTTGTTTTGAAATTGTGTAAACTTTTTTTTGCTATAGATGTACACAGATAAGTGGATGTTTGCATTGCTTCTTGTTTAGTCATCCCAATGTCTGTTATTGTAGTTATAATGCAAATATAACTTTCTTCTTAGTACTACACAGAGAGGAATATGAGATACTGTTATGTAATATTACACTGTAAAATTTTCACATAAGATCGCAGTAAAATCTGAATGGTCTGTTGTTTTAACGTTATATAGGGATATGTTGTAAATTGGAAGACATAACATGTAATGACAGTGCATTAGGAGAATGCTGTTGTTTACAGACGTGTGCTGTAAACTTTACTGTAAGCATTATTGAAAAGTAAAAGAATGATGTGGGATTTAAATTCTGGGAAGAAAGAGAGACACAAACTGCTCAGCCTTTTAAAACATACTGTAAGTCCACTGATAAGGCAACCTACTTTTTATCTTTGCTATTAAATTTTCTGTTGGCTGTGATCCAAGAGGGCGAGCCATTCACTTGCTGTGGTTGTGTGTTTAAATCCAGTGTACTTCTTCCGACACTTGTGTGTGAATGGCAGCTTGGCATTCATAGATTTACCATGTGTGAATGGGTGAATGCTGCTTTATGTTCAGAAGGACTTTGAATGGCAAATTAGACTGTAAGTGAACTATATCAAGACAACCATTTATCATTTCATTAGTAGCGTTACAATAATATTCTTCAATTATCATTAAGTACAGATTACATCATGTACACTTAAAAGCATTGAATAATATAGTAATGATAAAAATAGCATTGTGTTGTAAATTAGATCACCAAAGTAATTACATTTTTCTATATTTCAATGGTGAAATACAGCAAAAACAAGACATACCTTAGAGGTGAAGCTACCAGCTAATTGCTGATAACATTGCAAATGGAGATGAAGACAGTAGCTGGAATGGGGTAAGTAGGTGTTATTTTGTGCTGCTGAATCCTTAAACTTTTTAAATCCAACTGGAAGATAAAAAACTAGTGTGATCCTCCTCCCATCATGCATTGCTGAAGCTCAAGTTTCATAAAATCTAGCTTGTTTGCCATGTGTGATTTTCCTTTTACAGAAATCGCCTGACAGTAAAAACAATTATCTTGCTATTTTGGAGGCATATTTCTTTAAAATTGGACAGTCTAGGGATCTGTAATAAACCTAAGTGCATGAATGAAGAAAAAGCTCTTTTTAAAGCCCTCCACCTTGGGGAGCATGCCACTGGAAGTCTTCTGGCTCTTTTTAATGCATCAAAGCAGTAAATTAATCCTGAATACAACACATGTACAGGCAGGTAAATGAAGACAAAGCCACAGTGGACCGAGGCTACATGCCTCTTATTACAGACCGTTGATAAACTCCACCTCAAGCATTACAAATGGCTTATTGGGAGGTGTAGGAGAAAGTTATTCTTAATAAGCCTGTCACTTTACAAAGAAACTGTAAGCACAAGAAAAATGGACTTAAGAGCACAAAGACAGTCTCTGCACACAGTACTGGTTCCATTGTATGGTATCTTCTCCATGCATCACATTATGACTATCATATAGATATATGGAATAGTTAGTTTTAAATATGAAGAAAATATCATGAGTTTCTATCTATATCTTCTTCATGTTTTAAATAATATCAACATGGAACCTGATTCTTTGTCTCTGTATTCACTGTGACTAAGCTCTAACTTGTTGTCATGACACGCAGTGAACCAAGCATTGTGGTAGATTATGGTGTCAGAGCAATGACTCAGGAGTGGCTGACGTCAAGCTCTAGGACATCACAATTGTTGACTGTCTCTTAATTGCAGTTATTATACAGTTTTAATCACTACAAAATGGAGATTGGTGGTTCGTTTTCCAGTAATAACCACCAAAAAGCAAAGAAAAGGTTTCATTTGTGTGATCTTGTAAACACGTTCAATAGAGCTACACTTCAAATAACCACTTTTAAACAACTCGTGATGCACAACTGTTGATTCTGGAAATCAGTAAGGTACTCTCATTATTTGGCGTGTGTGTCTGTGCATATGTGTGCTTTATGTGTACAGTGAGATTTTTTCACTCTATGATGTCAAAGGTAATTTTTATTTATTTATTTAACCTTAATTTATCCAGGTGAGTCCCATTGACATTACAGATCTCTTTTGCAAGGGAGCCCTGGACACATTCACGCTCACATTCACACCTACGGGCAATTTAGGCTGACCAATTCACCTATGTTGCATGTTTTCCTTTTGTGTTTGGTATTATTATCTTTTCAAATGACAGGAGCTACAAACGTCCCCTTGAATTCATGACTCAGTTTCTTCATCGTGTCCATGAAATCAGCCTTGTCATAATAGTTTTGTCATCATAATCTGATTCTTTGATCATGAAAACCTAAAGACGGTAAAGACAGCTTTCTTTCGGATCTAGATCATGAAGTTTTTAAGACTATCTGACACGTAACTGAAACATACTTTCTCCCACAAACACAATCTGACAGGACATTAAATAAACCTTTGATCAAACTAGTGAGGCACATTTGGGAAGTTCCTTTAAAACTTCTTGTTCTGATGAATAATTACACACATGATTTCATTAAGACTGAATTTCCATCTGGGTAGTTGTACTAGAATGATGTACAGTGTTAACATTTGAATGGAATTCTTCATCAGGTCAAACTTGTGGTATTTCAGAGAACGGGTCTGTGTCAAAGCCGTGAATTTGAGGTGACATACTGTATTTTATTCACTTCAGGTCAAGAAGTCAGTATTGTCCCCCCAGAGATGACTTCCTCCAGATAGCGAGTTTTGAAAGCTTCCTGTCACTTACTACAGCTTGACAGCCTCATCGAGGTAACCATTGATCTGTTTACATCACTGTGCATTATTAAGATGACAATTGTGTGCGTGGGCGTGCGCTGTGTGTGTCCCAACTGTAATGCATGTCTCAAATCCATTTTAACCCGATTAGATGCCCCTCTCCTGGAAGTGCTGCTCTGTGACAGAGAGCATAATCTTTAATGGAATTTGTGTGAAATTAAATTATACGAGCATCAATAAACATAACATAATTCAGAAGAGTAAATGGGCTTAATTTATTGGATGGGCTGGCGTAATGGCACCGGTGTGTATAGAATGAAGATGTCAGGGAGACAGGTTTGAAACAGCAGGGTAAGAAGGGTTGACAAATACATCATCAGCATATGTGTGTCTGTGTGTGTGTGTGTGTTTCCGTGCGTGCGTGTGTGTGTGTGTGTGTGTGTGTGTGTGTGTGTGTGTGTGTGTGTGTGTGTGTGTGTGACAGACAGAACATTTGTATGTTAACATGTGTGACACTTGAGGTGAGAAAGATAAACGTTAATGATGAAGCATAGCATCGTCTTCACTGTACTTACTGTTAATAACTACCGCGTGCATGTGTGTGTGCGTGTGCGCGTGTGTGTGTGTGTGTGTGTGTGTGTGTGTGTGTGTGTGTGTGTGTGTGTGTGTGTGTTCAATATACTGAGGCAGGAATTTGGAACAGCAGGAAACTGGCAGATTCTTCATCCACATGAATGGGTAAAGAAAGTTCAACCTTTTATTAGAGAGGACTGTAATTTAATGGGCAGGGTGCACACATGGACCGAGAGAGTCAAGTCAGAGATGAAGACAGAGGGTGGAGACGGAGGGAGAGACAGAGGAAGAGGGTGAGAGAGAGAGAGTGAGTGGGAGAGAGGGGAAGGTAAAGATTAGATTGAGAGACAAATGAAATGATAGTAAGAAAGCAGCGGAGATGGGAAGCAGACAAAACAAGAGGATGGGGGGGGTGGGTGGGAAACATATTGAGGGAGTGAGTGAATAAAAACTAGCTGAAGTCTGTGTGTGTGTGTGTGTGTGTGTGTGTGTGTGTGTGTGTGTGTGTGTGTGTGTGTGTGTGTGTGTGTGTGTGTGTGTGAGAGAGAGAGAGAGAGAGAGAGAGAGAGAGAGAGACACAGAGGGAGAGAGACGGATCTGTGGAAGGAAGATGTGATGGAGTGGTTCTGCAGCTGTAACAGTCGAGCGCCCGACTGCCCGGGTGGGAATCGCGTGAGGTTGTCATTTTGCCTTTTCAAGGACGCTTTTCTTTTTTTGGGCGGGAAGTTAATAATCAAAAATGATCTGCTTCACTAGAGCAGATAAATAGTGTCAAACACAGCTGGGACAGAGAGGGGCTGACTGGCCACCACAGAGCTAAATTGATAGTTGTAGCTGCAGAGGAGATGAGGAAAGAGCCTTCCACGCTCTACTGTATGACATGAATAGACTTCTAGGTGTCGCATTTTTTTCTGCTCTGTCGTTCTTGTGATGAGCTGCAGTCAGGAGCCAGGTGTGCAGTGCATGTCGCCCAAAAACGTGCCAGACACTCCACAGCCAAGTCGACGCAGCATCTGTGCAAATCTCAATTTACAATTGGAGAGGTTTGACATTTTTATGCACTCACTCTTTCCCTTTCCGTCAGGTTTTGTTTGAGTGCATTCAAGAAATGTTGACCGCGGTTGTTGACTGAGTGTGAGGAATTATGTCATAGCCAGACACTTTCGTGTACAAACACACACACACACACACACACACACACACACACACACACACACACACAAAAGATAGAAAAAGGCACAGGCTGTTGAAGACATATGTCATTGTCACTTTTTTCTCCTCCTCCCAGAAGGCTTGACTGTTTTTGAAAGATATACTGTCCACAAAAGCCTCTTCTTCTTTATCCCATAAATCTGTTTGTGTGGCGGATAAAAGGAGATGGACCGAGAGGAAAAGAAAAGCAACCCAGTTTAGTTTATCATCTTTCACTCTACCACCCTCCCCTCCCTGCACCCTTCACCCCCGCTCCGGCACCAGATTTGTGGCCATAATCGTGGAGAACTTACAGTATAATCTTGTTTGTTCCTTTCTTAAATGGAGCGATAACATCTCTCTCTGGATCATGGGGGAACGGCAGCAGGGGGAAAGCAGGAGGGGGGTAGGGGGTCCACAGTGGAGAAATAACAAGGAGCAAGCCTTGGGAAAGGAGCTACGAGGGAGGTGGGAAAGGATAGAGAGGTTGTTGCACCTCTTTTCTTTATGTGGAAATCCTATAGTGTTGGCGTTTATGACCAGCTGCCTGGCTGCTTCCTCCACAGGATTTAACCCCCCCCCCCACACACACACATACACACACACACACACACACACACACACACACACACACAAACACACACACACACACACTCAACTTGCAATACGGCCTCAGTGTTATGTGAGGAAATGACAGCAATAAATATCAGCCATAGAAGAGGTCAGCAAAGGTCAATCGGTGAGGAAGATCTCCTGTCATAATTTGTTTAAAGACCGGCGACCAATAGATGTTTTGGGGGTTGTTGTTGGCGTGTGTGTGTGTGTGTGTGTGTGTGTGTGTGTGTGTGTGTGTGTGTGTGTGTGTGTGTGTGTGTGTGTGTGTGTGTGTGTGTGTGTGTGTGGTGCAAACAGGTCATTATTAGGTGAAGTGAAATGGGCTTTTGTTTGGATCCGTCCCAGTCCTAAGAGCTCTCAGTGACACTGGCATATAAACCGAGTTTAAAAACCCTCACTGAGAGCGCCGCATCTGTGATGAAGGGTTACGTTTATCTTATTGAATACAGTGAAAATTAATTGGGACATGTAAAAAACCCCAATTCAACTTCTGACTTATGTGAAATGGTAAATTTAAAAGGCCATGCATTCAAAAACATAAGAACTTAAATTTAGTCCTGAAAGTATTCTTGATTGTTTACCTTCTAATGATCACTGACTGGAAGTCAGGGTTTATTGTAATAATTTGATCTTGATCTTTGGTCTTTCTCTTTATTCTTGGCTTTCAGTTCATAAAAATAAGAACAAAAACTGGAAAGTGTGAGTGTGAAAAATGCCACAATAAGATGAATACCTGTCAAAAGAAATAGAAAAACAAAACACAAGATAAAGTTATTACCAGTAAGATAGTTTACAATATGTTTTTTCTGTGTGCAAATATAGAAATGAAAAAGGAATTACTTTCAAAAAGCAAAATGAATGCATGTATTTTTAATGTACCCTTTAAGTACAGGATTATAAAGTTTCTTATCGCCATGATTACATATAAATAATATTCAATACAAATCACAAAACATAATTTTGTGATTTTCCGTATTAAAGTTATTTTATAGTATCACAATTAATAATTCTATGCGCCATCACAGACAGCAAGGAGAAATTCATATATAAGCGACATAATTTTTTAAAATGGTTTTAAATGCAGACGTTCAGATTTATTGTTGTAATTGACATCTTAACTACTGTAAACGCTTAAAATTATGTACTATACTATATTATACTATATTATAGCTGGTAATAAGTTATTTTAAAGTCTATTTTCCACCACTGAATAGTAAGTACTGAATAGTGTGATTAAAAAGAGTTTTTGTTTTTTATCACAACTGCTGACATATATATGATGCATATCTAAAAAATACATCAAAAATTAATTACGATTGTAAAATAGAAACAGAACAAAATGTTTATTTGTCTTTTCTAATTCCATGAAACTCTGTCTCCTGTTTGTGGTTTCACTGATATCACGTGGTGTAAACTTAAGTCTTTTTTTATATTCTGTATGTGTGTGTGTGTGTGTGTGTGTGTGTGTGTGTGTGTGTGTGTGTGTGTGTGTGTGTGTGTGTAACTTATAATTAATTCATTTTGCAATAATGTGATGTGCAAAGGTAATGTGAGGCCTGGCTGAGGCTGCACGGTTATTAATTGGGAGGACAGGAACAGGCACATAAACAGCTCTGGGCTTAGAGGACAGTTCTGAGATGCAGATCTCGGAACAGCACAGCCATAGAAATGTATGACTTGTTAATTATTTAAAAGGCTGCACAGACTCAGAGCCTTTATCAACAATGGCAATCACAGATGAGAGGTTGTTTGCTCACTGTTTGGGAAGAAACCTGATCAAGACGACCCCAACATCCAGACCTGCCCCAGCCAACCCTCTCCTGTGCTCAGGGTGTGGCTGATGGATGGACCTGCATTTACCAATCCTGTGGAATCACCCCCCCCCCCTGCCCAGCCTTTCTCCACAGCCTGGGCAGGTGATACAAGAGTATATTTATTTATTTCCCTTAATACTCTTCTTTATCTCCTTCATTGTTAGTTGGCCTGTGAGATTGATCAATATTTAATTTTCTGCGAGAAGGAGTGGGGAGGAATCAGTGCCTCAGTGACACTCAGGAAATCTTCCACTGCATTCGGGGCTTCACTCTCACTTCCTCCCCCTTCCTCATCCTCCCTCATCTCTTGTCTCATCCCATTCCTCTATCTCCTGATATGTTCTTTTTCACACCTTCCTCCTCTTCCTTTGTTAACTACTGTTTCTCCGAGCTGAACAAAAGTGCCTGTTAGTCCTGATCATTGCCCTGATAGAAAGTGGGATGAGGTTAACCTCTAATGTAATGAAGGATCGTAAAGGGAGCCGCTGTGCCCTCTTGAAGGAAGGTCTTGTTATGAACAGGGTCCTTTCTTGACCTTTGAGCACATACAGTCATTGCCCAGTGGTTGGACGTGCCCTTTAATGAGCGAGCAGTCCAATCAATGGATCATTTTTCACTTTGGAGTCCAGGAAGTTCAGCTTTATGCTATATAGAACACACAACAGAATAGAAGCAGAAATAAAGGCAGGATTGCACCGTGGTTATTATCTATGTCTGTATCTGGCAGTGATCCTAAAGAACGTGACACTTTGGCGTGATAAAGGCCTGAAGTTGAAGATACATCTGTCAAAATAAAGGATGAGCAGTGACAAAGCAAAAACACTGCAGCGCTATGGTTTGACAATGAAGAATCGGAGGCCTAGGCCTGCCAATAAAGTGTGAGACAACTGCTTAGTCAGGTTCAACTAATCATGTCTTTTTGTCGATGTATTTGAAGTGAGTGAATTGTCATCGCTGACAAAAACCATTATTGTCTTGACCCCTTGAGCCCTTTTTAATTAACCCACAGGTTTGATTTAATACCGCCCCGGTCTTTTCTCTATTGTCTCTTGTTCTCGACATGCAGATGTTACACGCTGGAAAGTATCAGAAAATGTTCTTAATGTTCAGTGGCTTTAAATGTTCTGATATAAATCTGCATCCAAGCTCAGTCAATGCATCAAAGGAGCTCACACATGTGGAAAAGGGGTGTTTGTTTTTTTTCTTTTCAGATGCCAATTTACAGAAGAATGTTAAACGGCCCTCTGTGGATTGGACAAATTCTTGCATTCACTTAAAAAAAGACAAAGCATCCCCGTTTTGCTCCGTCCATTATCAGTGCCGCTGTACAGTCGATGATCATGAAAGGGAGCTGATAGTTTTGACTGCAGGCCAATCGGGGCTCTCTCCAGATAGAGGGTAGTGCCACCATGGCTCTCATTATACCCCCCCACCCCCCTCTTCTCTTTGCCCCTCTTGGTAATCACCACCAGAAGGGTGAAAGAATTTCTCAGCACATGCTGGTGGTTTCTGGCTCATTTCAACCTCTGTTTCTCATTGAGCAACGAGGAATTAAAATTTTCATACTAACTAGAGAAAGTACTAAAAGTTGTTCCTGTCTCAGAACGTCTGGCTCGCTTTGAAATAAGACCTCTGAAGACTTTGAAATCAGTTGATAAAATGTTATCAGGAGGGCGAAAATAGAAGGGGAGCCTGTCTTTTATAGATCTTTCACTCTCTGTGAAGCAACAGCAGCCAGTTTTAGCTCTGTTTGTGATGCACATAGCTGAGTAATAGTGTTGTACAGCATGAGGTCTCCAGGGCTTCAGACCAGGTGCTGATGTTAATGTTGTAGCCCACACAACACCTGTTGTAGGACAGCGTCCCCATCCATACATGCGTCTACACTGGTTACCCAGCTTAACCAAGTTGACTTACTTTCACTGAGAAATTCATTAATCTTGAAATGATTAGAAAGAAGGCCGTATTTAAAACATTTTTCATAATTAAATCTGGTGGGAAGGCATGAGCTTTCGGTCATAATTACTATCATATGATTCCATTTCCTCTAGCAGCATGAGGGGTTTATTTGTTTGCTTAGAATTAAATCAAAAAATATGAGTCTCAGTGGAATCAAGTGACATGATCATTAGAAATGTTTCCTCTTCCTCTTAAGTCTGTTTTATTTTTAATAGCCATACACACAACTATAGAACCACAAGTTCCAAAATGACACGTTGAACCTTTATGCAAGGTGAAGATTTCTCTTGTCATCGAGTTAGCTTAGTTTTCATCATGTCACTGAAGCGTAGGCCTTGAGGGAGGGGACGGTGCCCATGAACTATAAAAATGGAGCTTGTAAAAGCCCATTTAGAGGACTGCTTCCTGAACTGACTGAACTCTCTCTCTGAACTCTTTCAGGTCAGATCATGTTTAAGCAGTGAAATGTTACTTATTTGTTCCAAAATGTTGCGTAAAATAGGTGGTCTCACAAAATGTCAAGGAAAGTAACTTATTACATCAAAAGCTCCCCTCTAGACGTCCGTTTAAACAAAACGTGAAACAAAACGTAGAATTCGGTTCGAGTTCGAACTGACATCATTTTGTTTGCGGTTCATGGACAGTTTAAGTTGTAGCATTAGCCTTGGTCACACATGAAATATGAAAAAGAATGCTTCACAAAAGCAGTTCGAACAAGACTGTCTCCATTCGAAAAGAAAAACGATCACTTCATGCTCTGGGTGACAACAAGTTTATCCAGGCAATGACGTCATTTAAGGCACTCAAAACAGGAAATCAGTGCTGATATTTTTGAAGTAGGGAGGTCTTGCTTTGTCCTTCACGTCTGTCAGAAGACAAACAGGTACAGAAAACAAACCTGTCAGGGTTTGTATGCAGATGAGTGGGATTTCCTCATGTACATCAGGGGAGTTCCAGCTTCCCAAGCTTTTAGATAAACCCACTTATCACATTCTATCACTACAGCTCCAGCCGAAACCCACAGTACCAGTGCAACAATACAAGATACTCTCTCAAAGCTACTTCCCGAACACGTTTATAGAATTTCGCTTTTTTTTTTTTTTTAAAGAAACTAAAAAAAGAGCTCTTGTTGAAAAAGAACTTGACAGAAAAAGAACAGAATGCAACAGAGATGTGCTGCATTAATATGCTTTCCTTAACAGACTGTCAGAGGTAGACAGATTAGGAATGAGAGTCAAAAAAACACACATTTGACAAAGTGAGAAATACTCATCATCAACCATGCAGAGATGGGAGAATACCTGTGTAGGGCAAATGTACAGGTAATCATTTACGATGCACAGCCTACCTTCTGTCTCTCCTCTCAGGTATCATCATTTGACCCTCAGCAGCTAACGCCCAAGATGTTACGACCCCTGAGACAATCGGAGTTGAGAGTATTCCTCTTGTGCTCATGGCCCCATTGGAGGCCAAATTCTGGCCAGGGATTTTCAAAGTTAACAAGATTTTAATGGGACCAAGGAGATCGGTAAAAACCCAAAACGGGCCAAGTAGCACCATTCTCTAGCTGCCCTCTCTGCTCCTTAATGCAGCGCAGCCTGCACATCCAAGCTCCGGCTAAATAATAAACAGATGGCCACTACCAAAAATATCCAGCCCCAGTTCAAAGTACAAAGGGACCCCAAAATGAAATGATAGGGTATTAAAAGGGAGATACAATTTGCAGGTCAAAATGTAATAGTAATCCTTTACTCTGCAAATTGAAAATTAACCTTTGGCGGCACTGAATTATTCACAGCTGATGTCGTACATGTGTGGCAGGTGTTTCTGCTGTGGCAAAGAAAGCTGTAGGGGGAAATGAGTGCTGAATGTGTTGGATCCTATTTTTGTCTGTGCCTTTTTCCTCTCATTCATCCTCTGTCTCCAGGATTTAGGACAATTATATTTTGAAATGAGATGAGAGAGCACGGCAACTATCCTAAATTTGTGTATTTTTAAAAATTTGTTCAGTGTGCTACTGTTGATGGCTGAAACGGAATGTTCAATTTGCACATTCTTCATGTTTCATTTTTCTTCTTATTACCTCTCATAAACAATGACTCAAGTTCCAGTGTATTAAATCTCCTGGATTAATGCATTCATACAAATAGACTGGCCTCATTTTGCTGTTCCTTGGACAATAATCCATGCTCTAAACCCTCTATGCAAGAAAAGGCTTATGATGCTAACCTTGTCATATTCAGCAGCTGTCAGCAAAATGGTCACTACACCAGTCCAAGCTGGGAAAGTGCCCTATTCATTATCCTAATCTCATTAGTTAAGATCTGTTAAGTAGAGACCAGTTTTAATGCATGCTTTTCCCTTTTAATTATTGACCATAAATACATTGGAGTGCATTAGGGTCCCAGGGCGAAGAGCAGAGTGGCGACTAATAGATTAGAGGACAAGCGCATTATTTAAATGTACATATCTGACTAATCATGCATCAGCCATAGCCATGTGAGTATTGTGACATTAATTGCAGTTTGACATTTGACCTCTTCTGCGGCCACTTAGAGGTCCGGCCAAAGGAAACAGTGATGTCATGATTGCAGCACGATTTGAGAATGCAGCCTCCGCTCTCTTTCCCATAATGATTAAGACTGGAGTGTTATTTCTGAATGATAACACGTTATTTCCAAATGCTCTGTGGTTAATCATGTTACAGATTAGATCATCTGGGGATTAGCTCTGAATGCAAGACTAAGCAGTGCGTCGGGCAGTAGGTCTGCTTGCATGCAATGATCTAATGTTGTGGAGGTACAGAGGAGATCATGTAGTGGGGGGTGTGACAGAGAAGTAGGGGGTGTCTCTCTTCTTTCCAATGCTTCTTTTCTTTTGTGTCACTCTTGTTCTCCATCTGTCTCACACGAGCATTTATTCTCTCCTCTTCACACACAGACAGTCAATCTCTCAGTGGTGAGAGGGAGTGTTTGCGACACAGAGGGTCTCTTTTACGGGTATGAGAGGCTACTGTGTAAAACAACAGCGAGGACACACTCTTCAGAGGTAGCAGCGAATCCTCCTGCTTGATCTCAGTTCAAGCAAGTTTTCTTTGTACTTTACTCTCCTACCTGTGGTGATTAAACATCACTAATTTCATTGGGTGAGAATAAATTCCTGTCTACACATGAAGTTTATCAACTAGTCCTCCTTATTTGATTAAACTGGCTTTTTAAAATCTGCTTCTTCAGTGATGGGAACCAACAATATGCCTTTTGAATATTATCTGATGTTAGCAAAAGTGAACCAAAGGAGAGAAAAGATCTGGAGCCGCAGGTCACACAGCAGCAGTAACAGTAAGACACAGTGCTAACATCCCCTCCAACACATCCAGTTCGACACGCAGGATAATGACTATTGTGTTGTCCGTGGTAGTATATAGCGATTTCAAGAAGAACGTTATTCCCTCTCTGTAGTGTATTTGCATTACTGTGCATGCCGTCATTGTGTAATTTTCACATATTTTAGAGTCCATTGTGGTAGAATTGGACAACACGAGCAACATAGTGATCATGACTCATCTTCTCTGATGTCTGAATACACACAGCGTTTCCTTTAGCTCCTTTAATCACTGCAGTTATGACAAAATGTGTGTATGTGTGTGTGTGTGTGTGTGTGTGTGTGTGTGTGTGTGTGTGTGTGTGTGTGTGTGTGTGTGTGTGTGTAGGTGTGTGTCTGCACTCCCTCCCTACTGCTTCATCATTATCAGTCTGCTTCATACATTATGGTTTAATTCCACTGAGGCAATCATTGGCTGGCTAACACGTATGGATGGTGTCTGACGGTGGCAGGTCATAACAGTCATATTGTATCGGCCATATTAGCGAGTCAATAAGTGCCCTAGGCAGGTTGATTTAATTACACTGCTGGCCTGATTACACTGCTTTCCCTCCAGTAAGTACAGAGTATATATCATAATCCTAACAATCCTGAAAATTATGAACAGGTCAAAGTAATATCCCTTTGTGTTTTGTCAACGCTAATCATTGTGGTAAATTATTGTGTGCTGATGTGTATTCATGCTGTGCCTGCGGTGTTTGTTTTATTGGCTCCTGACAAATTGTAAGGAGAGAATGAAAAATGACTTCTGTTTTTAATTTGGATATAAGAATAAAAAAAACCCACCTTCAACCAATTCCAGCTTGTTTTTTTTTTTTTTCCGTTCCTATTTCTGTTAATTAAAAATGAATAGAAAACCTGCGTCAATTTGCAACACGTGACAGTAAATACAGCCGTGCCTAAATGACGCCCCGCAGCTCAGATATTCATATCTCCTGAAAGCATGCTGAGAAAAAATGAAATGACTTAATGAACTTTGTCATTTTCTAAAAATACTTAATAATAAAATAAATGACTGATGTTTCTGTTGTCTTTGTTTTAAATTAAAGAATTAAAACCTAGTACCTGACATGAAGCAAAATAATTAATGTGGAAATGCTATAATTTACATATAAATGTGTTTTTCATTAAAATAAATGAATGACACAAGTACACCATAATGATAAATGACACCCTCAAGACTAAAATTTACAATTAAAATGTTAAGCGTGGTAATTTTATTCAAGAACAATTGGTTCTTGACCTTTCATCTTTCAGGGAGCCTTGAATGAATTTTCACATTTTCTGCTGGCTTTGAGATTCTCATAGTTTAATTCATCACAGAAGAAGAGTATTCTTATACTTTTGTCATGTTGACAATTAAATACAGTATATGAAACATTACAAGACATCGATATTGTAGCTAGTGGTAGGAGGTAGCAAAATAAATGCAATTAGTCACTGGACCTCACAATTTTACATATAGTACAGCGATTATATTATGATGTACAATAATAAAGGCTGAATACAGCCACAGGTGTTTTCAGTCTCTGTGTCTCATTAGATGTACTTTGGTCTCTCCTAAACTCAGCTGGGATTCACATGAGGCCATCATGCAGTAATTAGGAGGATTCATGTAAACTGAGCTGCAAATAAGCATCAGGAAAGCCCTAAAGCTCAAGAACAAGTGTTACATCTCTTCTTATTTTAATACATCTTCATTCACACTATTATTATTCCTAACATAACATCTCTCAGGACGTTAGTAATTTCGTATTCTCCACATACCACAGGGATGTTTGTGTTTACTATTTTTTTGTTGTTGTTTATACTTCTATAATTCTCAAATTGTGACTCGAAACAAATCATGTTGTAATGCTGTATCTGCAACTTTAACATTCATCTTTTACAAAGCAAATAAAAAATACTAAATATAACTGCTACAAACAGCGTTCCATTATACAAATGTACACTCCCATTAGGTGACTTGGGTAATAGGGCAAGAAGAAGAAAAACTGTCACACTTCAGCCACATGGTGGCAGCAAAGTAGGAGACACAAGTGAGTTTGGATGTCAATCCGTAGATTCTGTGTATCCCAGTGTGTTTGTGTGTTTGCATTCAACTGTGTACACACATGTGCTTTTCATCCCATGTTTGACAGCGATGATCTGACCCATGCTAATGAACACTGCCAACGTGGCTGACACAGACTGACAGTAGGACAAGAAAAACACCCTCTTCTCTCCAACGCCTCAATTTCTGTGCCTTTAAATAGCCCCACATAGCCTGCTGCATGTTTATTAGTCATGTATCAGACAAGCGGCTGATAGACAAGGATGATCATTACTAGTTAGTGTTGCTTCAGAAGACACCAATCTGTGCCCTGTGAGTGTCATCACTCAGAAGCAAACAGTCCTGGCACAGACTGAAGTTGAATTTGAATGGAAGTTTTTTTTTATATTATAAATTAAATGAACCAAATATCTCAACTTTAAGGCATCAGAATGTTCCCATGAGAGTATGGACGAATAATAATTGGGTTGTCCGTTCATTTCTTCGGTGGGTCTGGATACATTACATCCTCATTCACCTCTTTTTGTCTATATTGAGATATCTGATAGTTTGGCGGTTGTGTAATGTGACATATGCAGGCCTGAGAGGCAGACCTGCTCCGTCTCCTGCCTGCTATGCATGACATCACCCTGCCTGCTTTTAATTAAAAAACCAAAATTACTTTGTGGGAAATATGAGGAAAAATATCTGAATTTCACTCACTATTATGCTGGCCTTATTTCACAGACTCTGCATGAGTGGAATGTGCCATACTTCATCTCTAACAATGTGATCAGCCAGTGACTGTTACGCCTGGGAACAGGGGAGTGGGTGAAAAAACATACGCCACAGTCTGTCTATAGGAGCAGGTACAGTTTTGTATTAAATAACTCAGTATGCAGTGATGGTTTCACTTTAGATGCCTCCTGAAAAAAACTTATAGCACAAGAAAGAAAATAACCTGAAATCTGAAAACAGACCACATTCATTGTAGACAAAGTATTGAGACTTCTAAATCCAAATGTACAACCTACATTTGTGAGGCAAAACACAACAAACTCTATGTTTTACCCCGACGCTGACACCAAATGTCAAATTAAGATACAGCGTTGTCATACCCACATTGTCCTAAGAATGAAATGAATGAATCAATGAATGAATGAATACTTAAATAATCTCGAAGGTAAATAATTCGCCTCTGCTTACACACAGCCACATACAGTCACAGACAATAATTCACCGTGAACAAGAATACACAGAAATACACAAGAATAAAGTAACACAAGACTAGAGTTATAACAGTTAAAAAACCCAACACAGCAATTTGCCTCCCTATGATTATAAATACAGTAAAATATAGTGTAAATAGGTTCTGATAGCATAGGATCCCAAGCTAGATGCCTACACTGTGGGCGGGCACGGTTATGTATGTATGTATGTAGGTATGTATGTATGTATGTATGTATGTATGTATGTATGTATGTATGTATGTATGTATGTATGTATGTATGTATGTATGTATGTATGTATGTATGTATGTATGTATGTATGTATGTATGTATGTATGTATGTATTTATTTATTTATTTATTTATTTATTTGGTCAAGGACAAATTCAAGAATTTTTTCTCTTACTCATGTGTGTCCTACCTACTCCACAGACATGAAGAGGAAATGAAACCACACAGAAAATGTTGGGAGACATTCATTCTAACAAAAGTTTTATTGCATTGTCGTTTGTCACAATTTGCAAATTACAGGTCATGAATGTAGTGCAGTACATCGTAAAGCCAGCAGATGGCAGCACTAACTCATGCAATAGCATCACCACGGGTATAAAAGCACATAGATGTGCATCGACTTGACCTGTTCCATTTCAGTTCAACGTCTGATCAGTCAGTCTGGTGCAAAACCACACAGTACAAAAACAATAATCTTCGTAAGTTATCAAAAAGTCCAAATACTTGAAAATAGTAAATTATAACATTGTTAACAGACCAAATTCAATACACATATTAAACTCTTCCGTAGTCTGATCAGAATGGGGCAGGCTGTTACCAAACTACGATCACCTGCTCTTCAAGAAGATGAATAAGTGAATGGATGAATGAATGAATGAATGAATGAGTTGAGTATGTAATACTGTTGGTGCACTATTTAAATTACGTTTTGATGTGTATGTACGTGGGGGGGGGGGTTAAACAGATGTCAAAGTTGACTAAATATTTTTCAAGGAGGTCTGAAAGATGTATTAAGGAGAACCACAAATGTGCATGATTAATGCTGCAGGAATCAAAATCCCACTGACTGTAGCAGAGCTTCCAATTTTTACAACCAGCTAGATTTGTCTGTATCACACCCTTCACCTGGTGATCAGAAGTTTTTAAAAAAAATAAAACCAATGTCAATGTCACATGATATTATTATGAAATGGCCTCCCTCTCTGACTCATCGTTACAGGTCTAACCCCACAATGCTTGAAAACATGTTTTTTTGGATACAAATCGAATATGAATTTAAAATTATTTAACATTAACACCAGTCAGCCAGTTGTCGGTAGGTTTTACTCAGTGGAGACCTTTTAAAATTTCCCTAGCATTTTTATGTTTGACGTCTGATTTTGGCAAGTCCATTTTCTTTTCTAAATAATGATTTACTCTTTTCTGATATTTTGTGGCCTCAGTTCTCCAACAAACTGATGCTAAAAAGTAACGAAGCTCCTGTAAAACTGTTTAAGCCATGTCCACAACATTTAGCCAACTGTGTAAAACTCTACAGATTGTTCAGCAATGAGTAAAACCTTCAAGTGTGACTTCTTGTGAGTCAGGTGTATCATGTAGCTAGCCTGGCCTGTGCCTGCTGAGGATGTCTTTTATTTTATTCTGTACTGGGACCTTGCACTGGGTCCAGTTTTAAAAACTGAGCTGCTAATAGGAATAATAGCAGAAATCATTTTTCTTAATAGTGCGCATTTTAGTTATTTGAATATAAAATTGGAGCAGCAGCATACAGTGATTGATTTACTGAAAGGTTCAATGTGACATTGAATGAGCCACGCAGCAATCTGTAAATACAGAGGAAGCTGTAAAGACTGGAAAACATCTGAAAATGAATGTTGACATTGCTACATTAAACTGTTGAGTAGTTCACACTGGAATCCAACTAACCACGTCTGTGACTCCTCACTTTAGGAAGGAAAAATGAACACAGGATATTGAAGTTAATTTAATTTTTTGCATCATTTTTGAGTTGAATTACAGAAATGTGTCTACAAAGATGAAAACAATATGAAGATAATGAAATAAAATATAACACCAATGCAAGTAATTCCACTATGAGTGCCAGCTCTGACTAAAGATTCTCTGTCATCATTTATCGATCAGATCATAACAGAGACATTCACCCAATTGTATCCTGACAGTGTGACCTTTACTACCTACTTGCTTACTGACCGACCGACCAACCAACAAACCAACCAATCAAAGTTTGTTTTTTTCTTCCCCTGCTTGTTTGCTCTTTTCCTTTTTCTTTTCTCTCTTTTTTTCTTAAATATTTCTGACATTTCTTTTTTCCTTCCTTCCTTCCACCTGTCTTTTTCCTTCCTAAGTTTTTGTCTTTCTTTCTGTTTTTGTCTCATCTAGACTCTCTTCCCATGGGTTATCTTATTGGTGCTAGTCATTTTCATTGTATGTGAATTGCAAAACGCAGGGTGGGTTGTTATTTATCAGTAAATGTTATAGCCTCCTCCTGCATTGAAATATGAGGTCAAGTAAAGGTCATTCTCGGTCATGTGGTTGTTGAAAATGATTATAATTGGTCTGTTAATTCACTCAAGTCAAACTAGGTACTTCAAAATGATGGATGGTCACTGAATGAACAGACCGTCTGTCATCTTCATCAATATGGTTACATCTGTCAGGTTTTGCATTGTTCCAGCTTCCTGTCTGTCTACTTAGCTTGACTGGTTTTAAACTTAATAATGTGACTAAAGACTAAAAACAATGTGGCAAAAGTTGCTGTGATAGTCAGGGTGTGATTTGTCAAAAAATAAATAAATAAGGGGAATTTGTTTTCTTTTAAAAATCATAAAAAAATATGCAATCAGCAAGCAATCAATAAGCCGTATGAACATGAATTCTTACCCGTTTAATATTCATGTTTAATAGAAACTTGAAAATATATGTAACATTTAATTTTCTGTATCAGCTGATGAAGATGATGAAGATAATAGGCTTCAGGACCATGGATAAGGCCCGATCATGTGAACATACAGTAAGTGGAAGATTTAGCCTAATGCTAACGGTCTGCAAAACGTAACATTAACACCACATAGATTATGATGTCGTGTTATGTCCAGATAACTCTAAAACTAATCAAACGGTTTCTCTGTTGTTTGACTTTATGACTGTTGGCGTGTCATCTGCAGCATTCCATTCTTCTCCACATCTGGGGTGGCAGTAGCTCAGTCCACTAAGTTTCCGGCTGGAGACTGGAGGACCCCTGTTGGGCAAAGCATTTGGAATGTTGACTGATAACGAAGAGGTGCCAGTTCACCTCCCCAGGACTGCGGAGGCTCCTTGAGCAAGACACTGTTAAGTTGCTCATTGGGGGCAACAGAATGAAGCTGCCATCCACTCATCTATGTTTGTGTGTGTGTGTGTGTGTGTGTGTGTGTGTGCGTGTGTGTGTGTGTGTGTGTGTGTGTGTGTGTGTGTGTGTGTGTGTGTGTGTGTCACAGGCTTGTTCACATGTATACCATGCGTGTGATTAACAACCTCTATACTAACACTAGAGTGGATTAATAAAATTGATTTAATCTTTAATCTCTTAATCTTAATCTCTGTGAATTTCTGAACCAGAAAAGAACCCACACTATACAGTACTTACTATATGTGCCTGGGGACATTCACAAACATCACAACTGCTCACAATGTAGGCCAGGTTGAAAACTAGTGCAAGCAATATAGACTACTATAGGATACCAGCAAGAGAACTCTGTCACAACCTGCCTGTTATTTCATAGTCTTTAAATTGTAGTATCTTAAATATTTTTTAAGTTATCTCCCTGAAGGAGCCAAATAAAGTATCTGATCTCCTGAGGATTCTTAGTGTTCAGGTATAAGTAGGATCAAATATTGGCCGGTCCGGTTCCTGCCCAGAAGTAAAAACAGTTGTTTGACACTGAACTCTGAATGTTTTACTATTTGATGTTAACAGTTGGCGGAGTTTACTGAGAAACTTAATGCAAATAAAACAGAGTGATAAACTCTAACCCCCCCATAGACAACAAAATCAGTGATCATACAAGTTATCATGGAATTGTACGATGTCTTCGCCAAACCAAAACCAAGTTATTTTTGGGCAGTTATTTCATGACTTCAATTAAATCCACTTTGGAAAAAATAGGTCTGGGATATCAATTGTGGGCACATATAGGTCTGTATTACAGTTCTAGAGAGCATATTAATGTCCTAGCTTTGTAAATAGATTAAACACACACACTTACAGACCCCCCCCCCCCCACACACACACACACATAAGCCTATTTTTAAATAGAAGTAATCAGTTTTGGTTTCCCTACACTGATGGGCTCAAGGGAACTCTCTGTCCAACATGGAGCTTCATCCCGATGAAACTACATCATGGAGCGATGGTGGAAACGATAATTTATTTGCTCCGTCAGTTCTCTAACCATCTGGTTACTTTTAAAAAAGTCACCACGGCGGCCAGGCTATGCTCCGTACATAATGTTAAGTTAGGACACAGATTTGGTTCATATGATGATATGTCAATACTTTTGAGGCTGATTTTCCACCTTAAGGAACTTGGCGCACTGTAAACCCACAAGACGGGACACAAACACACACGCAGACACAGTACTAATGTGTTCCGACAGCGGAGTGAACCCCACTAGTGCAAAAGTGGGAAATCTCATTCATCTGGAGGTCTCCTTGCTAGAGGCCTGGCATGGCTTTCTGGGAAGTGCGGGAAGCTGAGGCACTGAGTCACTCTCGACGATGGGTCAGGGCGGTTTCAGACTGTTGGAAGAGAATTATGTTGGAGGGGCCAGAATGGAGTGTGTATTCTCAGCTGGGGTAGCAGGGATTCCCTCTGACAAGAATTGAGCTTTATTTTCTTATGGATGGAGGTGGTGGGGGGAGCGGGGGTGGTCACGGGAGGGTGGGCGAGTGAAGGTGACGATGTGTGAAATTATATTGTCCAGATGTGTTTATACATACAATCACAACTGGAAAAAAAGTATGGAAAGCTATTATATTCTTCAACAAAACTCTCGTGACACGTGTGAACACCCATGTGAGGCACACGAAGCGTCTATGTGCAAACATTTGCTTGTGCATGTGTGTGCATTTCTTGACGTTCTTGTGTATTTTTCTTTGGCAGCGTCGCTGCTCCTGATCTCCTTTTACTGGAGAATGATTACCGGCCCAGGCGGATTCCCAGAAGCTATGGCGGTTACGCAGAAAGTGGTAAGACGGTGTCACATGGGAGCTGCTGAGTAACACTGCCTCCTGCCGTCAGAGCTGACAAGCTAACAACCATGAAGGTATGTATGCTTTCACAATCTCAACACTTTTAGGGGGGGCTGGGGCGGGTGTATCACAACAAAAAACCCATCATGCATGTAGATGCAATGTGCGGCATGGTACATAAATGGTCTCGTAAATATAAACCATATGCTTATATGCTTGGATAAATCTTGACTGTGTGTGCACAAAAATGAAGACACATCCCTAGAATAAATTTGATATCCCAACTGAAGCTTTGGATTAACTTGACACGGATCACAGTGCTGGTTAGTGATCACAAATACACAAATGACTGCAGCCATGCCCTGTTAGAAAACACCACGGTAGACCGAGTGTAGCCAAACATCAGAATTCACAACTTTTCAATGTCAATAAAAACGCCCATTGCCGGGCAGGTGGACACACAATCCTGCAATGCCCATTGACAGTCAAAGCACTTGAAGCTAATCCTGCACACACTCGCTTGCTTGCTTACACAGGACAGGAGCAGAGTATCCTGTTTATTGTCTGAAATGCACTGCCATTCAACTCGGCTCTTCCCTGAATGTTTTATTAATCACACAATATCCACACAACCACATTTCAATCCACATCAGGCTTTCAGACACTGGTCAGTGTTTACTTGTTGGAAAATACTTTGTGATTCATCCCCTCTTGAGTCACTCGGCAAGAAAATATGACTTTGGTACTTGTGTTAACTGAAAATGCTGATTTCTACTGCGGGTAGCAAATATGACTCTCACATTGGCACCCACAACTAAAAAATAACTGAGAGATAAATTCCAGAACGCGACAGTCATTCAATACAGATCGGTAATTTGTAAATTGAGACTATTACTTACTGAAATTGTGCTTTTATAATAAACCATGCAAGTTATCAGCAGGAGCAGCAGCCAGTTTTCCTACTTGACTATGTTTCCTGGAGAGGAATCCCTCAGTACACGATTATACTATTTGGTTTCAGTACAGAGGGTCCAAACTGCAGCATCAGGGTATTCCTCATAATTGGGATCACTGTCTGAGGTCAGGAACACCACTGTAGGTTTCAAGTGAAAAGCATGCCACCATATCAGGTTTCCAGAGACTGGGGAGACACTTATGGTTCGAGGGTTGAAAAGAATGACTTCAGATGGATGTGAAGGATGTTATCCCACTGAAGAGCAGCACTTTACTATGTCTGGTTCCATCTTGACAATCTTTTGATGGTGTGAAATAAAAAGAAAAATGATACACACATGAATTTTCTGTGTGAATTCAGCCACATGAGTCATTCTTGCCTGATCCATTTTTCATCCAGACTAAAAAATGCTTATTAGAACTCTGTCTGCTGAACTTGTTTGATTGTACTTTCAAATGCATGTGTGGCTTCTGTTAAACCTTGTTAAGACTTTAAAAAGCAGAACGTAGACTGATGTAAAGCTGATTTTCTTCAGGGATCTCAGTACGCAGGTGAAGTGAGAAATGAGAAGGTCAAACTTGAGTGTCATAGGAGTCGTCCAGCTCTACTGTGTGGCTTTTTCCTTGTGACGCATTCTTGCCACACTCATATCAAAACCAGATGCGGGTGAATCAAAGGAGAGGGCTGACTAATAACTGAGTGAATCACTAAGATTTTTATTTATTTAAAGTATTTGTTGTCACTGTGTGCAAGTGATGATCGATTAACGCTACTAAGCATTACAGGTCTCACTGCTATGAGAGCTATTCAAATTTTCACACTTTGTAATATTGAAAAGAAGTGAAAAGAGCAAAACTCTTGGATTCAAAAACTTGAAAGATAAAATTTCAGCATTTGATGCCACCTCCTTCCTCCCCCCTAAAAGCTCATATTTCATTTTGTTCAATGCTATTTTGTCAGCCTTTCATGAACACAATTTTCTAAAATTTCACCGGCTTTACAAAATAGTTGAGTTTATTACAAAAACTGGAATGACATTTGAAGAGAGAATCAAGTCAGGGTGATGCAATAGCCTGCGCAGGCTTGGCTGGTAAATTTTATATAAGCTGCAGTTATTTTTGTGCTAAGACATAAGCTGTTGAAACCACACATTTTCTTTTTAGCTTTTATGATTTCCCCCTTTTTGTAGATTATATATCCTAAATCCTAGGAACTTGTATCGTCTTTTTCAGAAACAGATAAAAGGAATGTCGAATGAGAGTTAAAGCTAGTAAAATAAAGGCTTGTCCAATGAATCTGGGTTTTTTTTTTTTGTGAAGTTGAAATGAAAAGCATTTGCCTACTCTCACATCCAGCAGATATACAGCAACATTAACAGTCATTTGGAATCAGGTCTGGAAACCTGGAAAAGATAAGTCCAGTATTCACTCTCCTTTTGGCTCTGCTTTGTTTTACGCCATCAACTGAGGAAAGAATGTGCTCCCTTGCTGCTGAGGGTTTGTACTAGTTGTGGATTACCAACCTCTGTCTGTTGTTTAGTGCTGGCCAGTAGTCAACAGCTATTTCCATTGACTATCATTGTGAAGCCTAAATGTTAAAGTTGCTGACAATACAATCACAATAAAAGTGAAAATGCATCATTTATATCATGAGAACTACAGAGGTGGTGGTCACTTCTGTGGACTTGCGACCGCATGCAATTCTGCACAATAATTTTTACCTTTGATTAAAATAAAATATGACTAAAATCTTAAACAAACTATGTGCAAAGAATCTAAAATACTGTGATGAAAATCTGTGGCAAACATTTCGTAGTGATAGTTCCATGGAAATAAGTAAAATATATTAAAAGGAATTGACTTTATTTGCACTTTCAATTTCCAGGAATCCCTTTCATGGAATGCAACCCATTGCTTACACATTTCTCAATGTTTAAGAAGATAGAACACCAGGTTAATGGAATACGCTACCTTTTTTTGTCCATATATCAAATGCCAACTTAAAAACTGTAACGCATCCCACCCATATGCTGACCTTGTAACCTTTCAACCTCTCTTGTCACACCAATAAAAAAGAAGAAACTCCCAACTGGACAGCTGCCATGGTTTCCAAGCAACTGACACAAACAACAGGAAACAGAAAAGGGGATCCCATCTGAGGGGCCATGAAAAAGGAAGGAATTGACTTGAGACAGGAAAAAGGAGAGAGAAAAGAGGAAGAAGGCTGGGTTTGATCCTGGTAACCCCCTCCACATACAGTACGTGTTACAGCAGAGGTTATGTCTCTCAACTCCTCAGTCCAAATAACTGTTAGCCGATCTCAGCCTAATGTGACTTCTGCAGAACTGTATGCCAGGATGGTGCTATTTTTAATTTCTTTATGACATGTTAATACCAACACCAAGGAAAGGTCATGAACCATGGTTAGCAGTGTGGGTGACCTGCCTCAAATGTGCTCTGTCTGTCTTTAATTGAGTTTGTCTGCAGTAATTTTTCTCACTAGCTGTTATGAATCAGTGTTTTGAAGCTGTAAATGATCCTGATAATGCATCACATGATGGTGCTCCTTGTACAGTCTGACTCCTTTTTTGGTTGTTTCATCCTGGCCGCTTCATGTAGTTGGGGAATTGATCAGTAATTCATCTTCTCATCCAGTGTCAGCCTTACTTTAAGTCATGCAGTCTTCCTCTGATATGAATACATCATAAAATATTTTAATACTTAGCTTGCTTTATGTGCACACCTCTACATGACCCAAGTAGGGAGTGAGCGCCTGTGTGTGAAGTCATTCTTCACACATAAGTAACCCCAAAAGAAACCACTGCACAACAGGTAACACTGGTAAAGCATCCAGAATTCATCAGCAGTCCTGTCTCATCATCTCAAATGCATCATCTCAAGGCATGCTTGGAAAATCAACTATACACTACGATGACCCTAGATGGGCAGCACTATGGATTTCTCTGGGATGGCCGGTTTGTCTGTCTTCTTTTATTCTTTCTTTTGTTGATCTTATCTCGTATAGTTTTTACTTTATAAGAACACCTGTAAAGTATAAATGTTGCTATCTTGTCCAGGATTCCCTGGAAGAATATACGGTATTTCCAGTTAAAGCCAGGCTTATAATGATGCAATGGTAGCAGTACAGGGCCTTTGAGGAGACAGGAAGTAATTTGAGATGTAAAGTACATTTAACACGCAGCCAAGAACAATGGTCAGTGTCACCTATGTATGGAATCTTGGCAGAATGCTGCACAGCTCATTAAAACACAATGCATATCTAAAACACCAGAGGCTATTGACTGGATGTGGACGTCACTGAATTAAGAGCTGTAGGCCTATACATGTCATTTTGAGGTCTTATGCCACTAAATATATTTTATTAGTTATTTTATTTATGAATTAGATCATATATCTTAATTTTATATTTTATTTACATTAATTTAATTTAGTTCATTTGTTTAGTTCTAAATTTCAGACAGGACAAGTCTATGTCAAAAAAGACAAAGAAATTATGAGAGTGTTTTCAAATCCGATAAACATTGTATGAAAAGACTTCTGTCCCCCCATGGAGTGAAGTTTTCATTTTCTAATTTAATGCCTAACCAGTAGCATTGCAAATGACACAACATTTGCCTAGGTGTTACTAAGGACTTGCATGGGCGAAACACTGAATTTGGCTACAAGATGGCATGGTTCCAGAGTGATTCCTAAAATATCTGAGAGAATTTTAAAGATTGAGTCCCAGCAATGCTTTAGTTTCGGACATGATGTAAACATGTGAGTCAAGGGGCAGATTCTACATCCATGACGGCTTAAAATGTTTGGTTAACACTGAAATACTTAAACTAAGGGAGCTAAGTTAGTCATCATTATTTTGAGTATGTTTTAACTAGCACAGGCATGTGATTCGGATATGTGGATCAGGTGTGTATTTGTTTGTTGTGGATTGAGTATAAGACTCACCATGTTCAACTGTGACTCACATTAGAATTATTAAAGCTTGAGCTTCAGAAGCGGAATCATTTTCGGATTGGCTCTTTTGTTTAACCATTCTGGAGTTTATTGGTGAAGGCTCTATTGGCAAAGTGGCCCTGTGTACCAATCTGATAGCCAAAGACCTAGTGGTGTTACATCATCTATAACAGCAGTCCTCAACCACTGGGTCGCGGACCACTAGATATGGGGCTGCACAAAACGTTTGACTTTTTCTTTTTTATTGTCAGTCTAAAGATATTTTATTTTGAAAAGTGATGTCTGTGTGTAATGACGCGCAGACAAATGCATGTGTCTGTGCCTCGTGACATGTCTCGGTCACGTGACAGGTTACCAGCCGTTTCCCCCAGATCAAGCACCCACACCTGTGCCAGTGTTCTGGATTAAAATCAAGGCAGAATAACTTGAGATCGCTCAAAAAGCATTGAAAACCCTGCTTCCATTTCCACCCTCCTATCTTTGTGAAGAACCAGAGCCAAACTACAAAGTAGACCGCACATGTGGAACACACTTCGGGTCATTTTTTCCCATTGCCCCTAGATGGGACCGGTTCTTTGCAGAGAAACAAGCTTGTTATTATTGTAAGTATTTGATTGACTTGTTTGCCCTTTTATTGGAAATGATCAGTATTTAGCCTACGTTGAATGGACTGAATGTAATTTGCTATATTTCAAAATAAACCTCACCAGTGCAGTCACTATCATCAAGCTTTTTGATATAATTATTTCTTTTAATTATTTAGTTTACAGAGATGTTGATTATCAATTTATAAACAAAATGTTGTGTATTGTCTGTTGATGTCGGCATAAGACCACGGCAGCAAAGTTCATTTTACCTCAAGAAAGTTGTGCATCCCTGGGATACGCTTCAACAAACATTTGTGCATCCCAACATGACGTTTATGCATCCCAAAAGTAATAACAGAATATACGGTAGAAGCCGTAGGCAAGGATTGAGTTTTACCAGAAGAACAATGTAAAAACTAAGCAAACTGGTAAATTTAATGATTTTATTAATAACAACATCAGAACTGCTTCATTAAAATGAAAAAAAAAACCCAGGAAAATTACATATTGTTGTTATCGTGGTCATTCTTAAAAACAGTTTAAGGAATAAATAAAGATGTAATACTTTTTTTTGGTACCTTTTGCTTTTCAATCAAGTGTTCTTTGCCTTTAATTCATATATTCTCCTGTGGACACTGCACAAAACTGACAGAGCCTTCTCCCCACACATTTTTTTGTAAGCTACATTTTGTCTTGCGTTCTGACATTTAGCCATGCTTCACCCATGGAAAAAATTGCGTCCATTGCCATACAAATGTTCGGATTTTTGCTGGTTTTCACTTGGCTTCTTCTGCATCTTCTTCTGTACTGTCTACAGTAATATTAATTTTTTTTTTGTTCAGGAAAACACTCATTGTCACAAGGGTTTTCTCCAACTTTTTTTGGAGGCATGGTTATAATGTGGGACTAGCTCATCGCTGTCTCACTGCAGTGTGTAAAATGAGCAGACATTGTGTTGCTGTTTGGTCAATTTTATTGACCATTCATTCATTGTCACAACTGCTTCATCCGTCTATCCCAGCTGTCTTGGGGCATGAGGTGAGGGAACCTCCGGGCGCGGACACACCACGGACACACACAGAGACGAAGATAAACATGCACGCACACACGTGGGAACGGCCAATTAACCTGAAGCGCATGTTTTTGGAGGTGGGAGGAAGCCATGGAACCCGAAGAGAACTCACGCAGGGAGAACACATGCAAGAACATACAAACTCCGCACAGAGCGGGACACGAACCTCAAACCGCTTTGCTGTGCGGCGACAGCGCTACCCACTGAGCCACTGTGCCGCTGAATCAAACAGATGATTCTCGTGACAAGAAACTCGCGTGAGATCAAAACGCAATGACGATTTCCATGTTCAAAATTTAAGTGGAGAAATGGACAAACTGTGAATACTTTTGTTGAATGGAAGAGCATTTTTTCCCAATATTATATTGCGGAAAAAGGTAGAATCGATTTTTGTATTGTAATTATTTAAAGCCCCGTCAAAAAATTGTTCGTCAAAGACCCAAGGACACACGCAAAGGAGAACACTGCTGCAGTGATATATTATTAGACTACAGCCGCCCTGGCATCACTAACAATTATCGAGCAAATGAAGGCCAGTCTGTGAAAATATTGTCTTAGGTTAAACCGGACTGAGAGTAGGGACGTTGAATGTTGGAACTATGACAGGAAAAGGTAGAGAGTTGGTTGACATGATGTAGAGGAGGAAGGTAGACATACTGTGTGTCCAGGAGACCAGGTGGAAAGGTAGCAAGGCTAGAATTTTAGGAGCAGGGTTCAAGTTGTCCTATCATGGTATAGATAGGAAGAGAAATGGAGTAGGAGTTATCTTGAGTTTGTTAGGAATGTCCTGGGGGTAAAAAGAATGTCAGATTGAGTAATGAGTCTGAAGCTAGAAATCGAAGGTGTGATGTTCAATGTTGTTAGTGGGTATGCTCCACAGGTAGGATGTGAGTTGGAGGAGGAGAGATTCTGGTTCGACTTTGATGAAGTGATGCAGAGCATACCTGGAAGTAAGAGAGTTGTTATTGGTGCACACTTCAATGGACATGTTGGTGCAGGAAACAGAGGTGATGAGGAGGTGATGGGCAGATTTGGTATCCAGGAGAGGAATGCAGAAGGACAGATGGAGGTTGATTCACTATAGAGAATACTTTCTTCCAGAAGAGGCAGGAACATAGGATGACCTATGGGAGTGGGGGTAGGAGCACACAGGTAGACTACATCTTGTGTAAATGGTGTAACCTGAAGGAGATCAGTGACTGCAAAGTAGTGGTAGGCGAGAGTGTAGCCAAACAGCATAGGATGGTGGTGTATAAGATGACTCTGCTGGTGAGGAAGATGAAGGAGAAGAGGGCAAAAGCACAGCAGAGGACAAAATGGTGGTAGCCGAAAAAGGAAGAGTGTTACATGACTTTTAGGAAGGAGTTACGACAGGCTCTGGGTGCCAGCACACTTCTCCTCCATTCCTCAGGCATCTTCTCACTATCTAAGATCCTGTTGAACAACCCAGTGAGAAGCTCTACTGCCAACTCTCCTAGACACTTCCATACCTCCACAGGTAAATCATCAGGACCGAGTGCCTTCCCACTCTTCATCCACTGTCTACTCTCCTCAGTCCTCTCAGTGTCCCATTTTTTCTTCAGTAACCTCTTTCTCTGTATACACTCCTGTACCTTGTCATTCCACCACCAAGTCTCCTTATTTACTTTCCTTCCAGATGACACACCAAGTACTCTCTTACCTTTATCCGTGATCACATTAGCTGTAGTTGTCCAGTCATCTGGAAGCAACTCCTGCCAATTTTTAAGAACAAAGGAGATGTGCAGAGTTGTGGCAATTACAGAGGAATAAAGCTGATGAGCCATACAATGAAGTTGTAGGAAAGAGTAGTTGAAGCTAGACCAGTGGTTCTTAACCTTGTTGGAGTTACCTAACCCTGCAGTTTCACTCATCGAACCCTTCTTAAGTTTTTTTTTTTTTTTTTTTTCAAATTTAAGACATAAGTATATGTTTTACTGGTGTATTTAATGAATTGTGCAATAATGTCACCTTTTTCAAAGGACAAAACCAAGACAGTGCATGAACTCACATGATATTACCTACCTGCAAATCAGTGTGACTTCTGCTGTTGTTATTGAGAGACCAGTTCAGATATGCGTGGCTTCACCTTGGCAAGTGCTACTCTTATGTCATTTTTTACAGCAAATTCTGTTTCTTTTGTTTTCCATGCAGCTTAGGGAAGTGTTCCTTTATTTTTGCCAGTGCGGGACTAGAGTTGCTCAACTTGACATTGCAAATCATGCAGAACACTAACTCCCATCACGTTCCGTTATACAGTACATGTAAATTCACGTTGCACATATTTGTGAGACCACTTTCTTTCTTTGCTTTATTTGAATTAAAATATTAAGAAAGCAATCAGATGACGTACCATCATGACAGGCATAAATCGACTACTGAGTGCACAAAATACCATATAGCACAGGTAGGCTAAATGATGTAGTGTGACCACCTGCAGCCAGTGATGGCTAAGGGGTGCGTGTCATCACGAATTGACACGAAGTGTCAAACGTACAGTGTTTTGTGTATGTTTGGCAAAACACCCGACACAATGTGTCGGGTGTTTTGTCTTGACCTCTGTCCCCGCCGAACCCGAGACCAACTTACCGAACCCAGGTTAAGAGCCACTGAGGGCAGAATTGAGCATTTGTGAGCTGCAGTATGGTTTCATACCAATAAAGAGTACTTCACACACAGTATTTGCTTTGACGATGTTGATAGAGGTGTACAGAGAAGGCCAGAGGGAGCTGCATTGTGTTTTTGTAGCTCTGGAGAAAGCTTATGACAGGGTGCCTAGACAGGAACTGTGGTATTGTACGAAGAAGTCTGGAGTGGCAGAGAAGCATGTTAGAGTGGTGCAGGACATGTTTGAGGACTGTAAGACAGTGGTGAGGTGTGCTGTAGGTGTGACAGAGGAGTTCAAAGTGCATCAGGGATAAGCTCTGAGCCCCTTCTTGTTCACTATGGCGATGGACAGGCTAACAGACAAGGTTAGACAGGAATCTCCATGGACTATGATGTTTGCAGATGGCATTGTGATCTGTAGTAAGAGCAGGGAACGGGTGGATGAGAAGCTAGAGAGGTGGAGGTTTGTCCTGGAAAGAAGAGGAATGAAGCTTAGCTGCAGTAAGACAGAGTACATGTGTGTGAATGAGAGGGACCAAAGTGGAAGAGTGAGGTTACAGGGAGGAGAGATCAAGAAGGTGGATGATTTTAAGTACTTAGGGTCAACAGTCCATAGCAATGGAGAGTGTGGAAGTGAAGAAGCGTGTACAGGCAGGATGGAACAGGTGGAGGAAAGTGTCAGGTGTGATGTGTGATAGAAGAGTTTCAGCTAAAATGAAATTAAAGGTGTACAAAACAGTGGTTTGGTCTAGAGACAGTTTAACTGAGGAAAAGACAGGAGGCAGAGCTGGAGGTAGCACAGATGAAGATGCTGAGGTTCTCTCTGGGAGTGACCACAATGGATAGGATCAGGAATGAGTGCATCAGAAGGACAGCACATGATAGAGGTTTTGGAGATAAAGTCAGAGAGGCCAGACTGAGATGGTTTGGACATGTCCAGAGGAGAGATAGTGAATATATTGGTAGAAGGATGCTGAGGTTTGAACTGCTAGGCAGGAGGCCTAGAGGAAGACCAAAGAGGAGGTATATGGATGTAGTGAAAGAGGACATGAAGGTAGTTGGTGTGAGAGAAGAGGATGCAGAAGACAGGGTTAGATGGAGGCAATTGATTCACTGTGGTGACCTCTGAAGGGAAAAGCCAAAACGAGAAGAAGAAGATTGTCCCACTATACAATAGCCATTTAATGGAGTTCTGAATTTCTTCTGCCATTGATGAGAACCCAGCTGGCTCACAATCCTCTGATGAAATGATGAAACATCACCTGTTCTTGTCATCCAAATCACTCCATGGACAGCATTTGCAGTTTCTTCCATCACACACTTTGTTGCTGTTTTCATTTAACTGAGGAGGAGTGAGTGAGTGCATGTACATTATTTCATCTAACTTTTTTCTTCTTGTATATTTAACTTTGTGAAGCTTCCTGGCTGCATGTGTTGTCTAATGTTGGTGGAAAGATCTTGACAGCAGATGCACTGTCTAATCAGTACCAGTAAACCAAGTCAAGATAACTTAATGTAACATAATATTGAATACACAAAAATGAACTAATTTTGAGCACTTAAAAAAAGCAACTTATCTCCAACAAATGTCAAGCGAAGAATGAACATACATGAAATTAGGAACTATATGACGCAATTTACGAGTTTGTGTATGTGTCAAGTCGATGCCAGAACCAAGAAGCTAAAGTGCCTGGGGCTACCATTTTCCTCTATATAACGTGTGGCTGAAGTTGCAGGCAATCACATGGTCTTTTGTTTGTTTGTGCTGCGATAATGTATGAGAGAAAGAGTATGGTATACATTGTTGGTACTGTACAATACATCAGTCTCACTAATCTTGCCCGGTACATTTTTCTGATTTTAAGAAGCATGTTTCCAAGTCCGGACACTTCTCGGGGGTTTATTGGGGTAGGACATGGAGCCAGAACTCGGTGGTCATGTTCAATGTCGGGATAATGAGGGGTGTGCCTCCCTCTGTCTTTTCTGGAAAGCCACCAATCTCATAGTTTTCACGCCAGCTGCAGTTTTCCATGTCATCAACTTTCAGCCATAACCACTTCACTGTCTTATCCAGGGCAATCAAATGAGTGCCGTAGTTAGCATAGCCATGTTCTATGATGGAGATCATATCCTTCTCCAGTCAGATCATATCCTTCTCCACTCAGTTCTTTAAGTTACACATTCACTCTTGACCAAGGTGATGGAAATTTCATTTAATTCAGGGCACCTTCAATAGCATCTATGTGAGTACCGATTGATTGATCAATACCATTCACATCTCTGTACTGGACCTCATAATAAAGCTTGCTGAATCTGTTTCTTGTTACCAGTATGGGACCAATCAACAGGGAAATAGGAAAGTATTTGTCGCACTGCTCTTTGGGTGTCTTTACCATTAGTGGGGGTTTCAAGGGTGTACAGAGAAAATTATTTATTCTAAAATCTGAAGCAGAGCAAACTCTTAAGCAGCCACCCAGCTCGGGGGCACCTTGTTCCACTCAGTGTATTATTCTTAATAAATACATGTAATAGGTAGACGACATTTATGATATACATACTGTATGTTTCACACATTGATTTTTGAACTTCGTTGGCATCTTAAGTCGTGAAAAAATATTTTATCATATGTGTATTTTTTTAAAATGAAAACATGTATTTTACTCATTTATAGATACTTTATTTTTCCCATTTACAAGTAAATACACATCTTTTTGGACTAAAAAATACAAACTCACATATAAATGTGAGTATCTTTTATATTTATAACTTAGTGCATTGCTAAATGTTTCTCAGCAGAAAGCAATGCCCTACCGAAAGATGACCAACGTGCTTTGTTTGCATTCACTGTTTCCACTGCTCGAATGAGATGCAAGTAGCTATGGCTTCCACTAAAATACACTCGTTCTGTTAGAATTTGCATGTATTGGTGTTTTTTGTGTTTTCTGCTGTTTTTTCCCCCAGTTTGTTTTTTGTCAGATTTGTGTTCTCCCTTGTTGGTGTCAGGTTGAGTGGAGCTAACCTACTTTTGGCTCCTTCTTCTACCTTCATACACCTGTAGTTCATTCAGTTCATCTACTTTGATAGTTCAAAACACCAGCCTACCTATCCACTCCTTACCAGTTCATTGTTGACCGTCCAGTGTTAACTCTTTGGGTCCTCAAAACTCTTTGAATCTTTTGCATTGGCTGTCTGTTTCACAGTTGTACTCCCTGTTTTCCAGTCAACCACTGACTCTTGCTCTGTCCATTTGCACCTAACCTTGTGTTTCTCGTGTCTGTCATCTCCAGCTCTGTGTCTTATGCCTCAGTCGTCTATTCTTCTCCAAGTCTTCCCATTTTTTAATTGTACTAATTAAAATCTTTAAATTGTTTCAACTTTCAGTCTACGTGTCTGCATTGTAGGTTGTATCTATCCACCAACACATGGGAAAGAATGAAATGCGGTCTACGCTAATGTTGAATCCATCCGCCAACAAGCGGTGGTGTCTTATCTCGGATTTTGTTCGTATGTCGAGCAGAAACAGACGGCTCGTATCTCAAATAACTTTTATGTCGAGTATCTCATATCTCAAGGTACTACTATACTACACAGCCTGTACAATATAAGTCAAAATTATTTCAGTAAATACAATAAACAGTTAAACAGTTAAACAGTTAAGCTGCTGCCCCCGCGACCCGACCCCGGATAAGCGGAAGAGAATGGATGGATGGATGGACAAACAATAAACAGTAGTATCTTGAATTTAATTAATTTCATGATTTAGCACATAAGTTAAACAACTCGTGAATCAAACATTTCCTCATTTATTCATTCATTCATTCAGCTGGAGGTCCCAGAGAGAACCTATGCAAACTCCACACAGACTCAGACTGTCTTACTGTGAGGCGAAACTCACAAGCACACGTGCGGTACATCTTTACTCTGCGAAACAGAACGAGATCCTGTCTCAGCTGATGTTGTATCCATTCCCCAACTCAAGGTGGTGTACAGAGGCACAGCTCAAATCTAGGATTTATCTCGTAGGTCGAATGAAAGACATCGCGACAGCTCGATGTACTACTGTATTAGGTATTTGCAGAGTCCTCCAGGTTTGGCATAACTTAGGTACTTTAAATAGAAATGAAAATAATGACTACCTGTGACAAATCACCTCTCAGTATCCACTCAACAAAATGATTCCAAGAGGGAGACTGCGATCAGATTTGTGTGTGTGACCCATTCGGATAACCGGGACCCTGGCAGTGCAGGACTATATAAATGTGTTTTAATGTAGAGCAGTCAAGCTGCAAAGCCCTGCGGTAAAAAAATGGCCTTGGCATAAATTCCTGGTTTTAAATCAATGTAATGGACCTGGACGTGACAGTCATAGGCTAGAAAAATGAAAACGCCCGCCCTCATAATCCCATAACCATTACTGGGATTGTAACAAAACTGAATGGCCACATTTCAGTGGAGAAGAAAAAATAAAATATTATTTCATACTGTTTTGTTTGAAACCGACAATATGGCCCTCTTCAGATGTCCTGCCTGAGTAATTATCTGTTAGGAGTGATGTAGGAAAACTGTCTCATCGGTCGTATGTCTTTGACCAACAGAAACTGTTATTAGCCACAGGTTTTGAATTAGCTGCACATTTGGGTGAGATACTGTGCTCTTGGTGGAGCTCTTATCACACCTCACACTGTCAGCAAAACCAGTTGTACAGAAAACAACACAGACAGAGTGCAGTAATAGGTCATTAGTTAAAAAAAATAATGTGAAGATACTTCAACCCTGGGGAGCTGTATATAATCTAAACAATAACAAACACATTATTATAGTTTTATGGTTTTGTTTTCACTTGTAGTCACGTCTGGCTTGTATTCAGCGTTATCATGGATGGATAAGTTTATTTTTTCCAAACATTTCATCATCTGTTTTGTCTCTTATTTCATTTTGAGTGCTTTTCTCAAACATAATATTATTTTGAATTGACAAGATGATAAGACACAATAGTTTCAAGTGGGGTATTAGTCACAGTTTAGTATAAAACTTTCAGCAGTGGCACTAGATGACAGAAACCTGTCAAACAAAGCATCTATCTGCAGCATATCATGTAAACAACTATGACAAAGTAACAGTATCACATTGTTCCTTCTCTATTTTTCCCAACATGGATTTTTTGTTATGTCCTTGTGATGATGACAACCCAACTGCTTTAGTTTACAAAGACAGACACGTACAATACTTCCTGTTCATAAGAGGAATCTCTGAAAAAACCCCAGTAGCTAAACATGAGACAGTGTCCAGACATGCCTAACATAGCTCGGAGTAGTTCTGCATTGTGAGGATTCAAGTATGCAGCTCCACATGACTCATTGCTACAAAGACAGGAGAAGTGAGGAAGTGTGCGCAACAGGTTGTGTGTGTTCCACTTATACCAATGGATGGGACTGACCACAGCCACTCAAAGCCTGCTTTTATTAACCACAGAATTAGCCATTCATCATTTATTTTAGACTACAATCAAATAAGATGGTTATAAATCACACAGGGTTAAACAACTGAGTGATAAACTTGCATCAACACAGTGCACACAAATGAGGGTTTTGTAGCCATTAAAGCTCCAGAATTCAAGTCAGGACCCACAGAAATGCTTAGAAAATACATAATAATAGTGTAGGGAACTCAACATGCCAAAGTGCACATTTCCCCGGATATGTCAAACATGAATTATGTTGTAAAAGGAGTGAATTAGCTAGTAGTGAGGAATGAGCTTGGTTTTGCAATTGCATTTTTTTTTATTAATTAGAATTCACCCTGACACCCTGGTACTGCTCATCATTACGTGTCTTGTTATCATCCATGGCGATATTAATAACTACCTCAACTTCTTTTTTTCCTATGGATTGCATTCCAATATCCAGACAAACATATATGATGAGTGAAAACCCACAGCTTGGACAGCTGAAGATGTGAAAATTTCTACCTGTCAAATTTTGGTCTGGCTTTTATGGAGAGTTCTATAAAACTGTTTCTGGCCATGTCACCATGTCGCTTGACTCCTGAGCCAAACCACTAGTAGTAAACATTGGTGAGACTGGCATTAATAATAGCATTCATACATGAAAACCTATTGTGGTCACTTATTATATCATCAGCACTGTTGGCAGATAGCTCCTTAGTAATGGATAAAACCAGTCATGATGCGGATAGCTCATTGTAGAGATGGGGTGGACCAGTGGTGGAAATTTCAAGAGTCTATAAGCCGAGACAAAATGGAGATAACAATGTACTCAGTGGTCATCTGTGAGACCATTAAACACATTATTAAATGTAGACAGTTGCTTTTCACTATTTTGCTTCACTTATCTCTCTTTCACAAAATTTTTGTTCTCTTTCAGAGGATACTAAACTACCCTAAGCGATTTCCATCGGTGCTGCTCCAACTCCTCCTTTTTTCTGTATATTTTACATAGGATTTCACAACATGTGCTAAATGATTCCCATGTACATTTTTAATGGTGAGCTTAAATGAGCCCTAACAGGATGCTGATAATTTTCAGTTGTCAGAATGAATGATAGACAATTTCACAACCCTTAACATAATGGATTTTACTAATACCGTAGTTTTCTCAAACCTCTGAGAGTTAACGCTTATCAGTGATATTTTCTTCCACCAGCTGTCAGTTTGAATCCAATCCATTGAGCCTAATGCAACTAAATGAAATGTCCAACATTCAAAATATGCAATATCTCAAAATTGCAACATGTTTGAACACGGAGATGCAGGACTCAACAGTGATGCACTGTGTTTTGGCAAGTGGAATGCCTCACACACAAGTAAAAACTAAGTGGGACTTCTGTTGTAATGCTGAAATTGATCTGTGTAGTGTATCACTAGACCAGAGCTGTTCCAGCAGAGCTGCTTGTCCCTGAACTCAAATTTCATTTCGTAAAATTCAAGGCAGTGGTCTGGCCAAAAGAAATGCTTTATACCACTAAAAATCTGTCAAAATGAACACTATAAAACTTAATTCCAACAAAAGTCTCTGGAACTTTACATAAAAGAGATGAAGACATTACACAAGTGTCTTTTTTTTTTCATTTAATCAATCCAAATTTAATTCAAAATGTTCATCTAAACAACAGAAGTACATTTGCTTCAGGCAATTTGGACTCCTTTTTAACTGGGGGGGGGGGGGTGTAGGCCGAGGTCAGCCACACCTTCTGGCCCCCGGCTCACTATGCTACATGCTGCACTGAAGAAATGCATCAGGAGAAGGAAAGAGGAGAATGTCTCAGAAACACGAGTCAGGTTTAATTTATATCACATAATCCTCACATCAGTTCCTTGACATGTGTTTAACATCTATGTGAACACTTGCCTCATTCACTGGCAATAAGACAACAGCGATGACTCTATTTGTGTAAATGTAAAAGCAGTATGTGTCTATTTACATGACATAGGCAATGATCAATTTCTGTCAAACAGACAAGTGGAGCACAGGCCACTGATAAATCTGCCTGCAAGAAAAAGCATGTCTCCAGAACTCTCTGCAGACATGTTGTGGCAGTATGTACGTGCAATGTCCCAGGCCCAGATGCAGCCCTATAAATTACAATCTTTCATTTCCAAAGAAGATGCTAAGTGAAGACATTTGTCTTGTTGCTACAATTACAGCTTAAGATTTACAGACAATTTGAATCTCGGTTTTAAAGCAGATCAGATAACCCAAACTGTCACCAGTGGTGCTGTCATAAATATGATATAATGCCAAAGGAGACAAAACTGACAAACACAGCATGAGCAACATATTACACAGTGTTACACCAATTTAAGGAGCACAAATAAACACCCTTACTTGGCGACTCCAAGTTCCAGATGAGATACGACTTTTTTTGAAAAGTGGAACGTGGATAAATCATGTGAAAAAAAGCAAATCACACACAGCAGGTTTATGTTAGTTGCTCCATCTGTGGTGACTTTGTAACAAGATGACAGAAAGACAAGAAATACCCAACGTGCTGTGAATTACACCCGCTTTCTTATTCACTGCTGTTTAGGACACACACTATGATTTGGCACTTCCTGCAAGTCCAAGAGTGTCCAACACCGCAGGGTTTATTTGGCAAGTCAACACAGTCTCAGTATGGATGTTTTCATTTTATTTTACTTTTTGTAGAAAAAAAAAAATCTTACCTCATGTATTTAAGCTGTGGGGATTTGAACTTGATCCTGAATCATGCTGCTCAGAAAGAGCCAGACAGACTTGTTGCTAGATCCTGCGGAAAAGCTAGAATTACTTAAAGAGCAGTCACTTTCAAATATATAAAATATGAAGCATGGCACCATTAAGTCTTTAGATTATGCATGTCTTTTACTTGAGGTGTATTCTCTTTAGTGGGCCGATGGCTACAGTGTCTGTCATGGAGATGGGCTTGAGTGCTCTGACTGTTGTTGACATTGTAGCTAATGGTGCTTTACTCAGTAGCACAGAATCCATCAAGATAAGACTTCAGACTGCCATTGACCCACAGCACACCGCAACAACTCATGTGAGACCATCCTACTGTGCCAATCAGTTGTGCAGCTACTTTTTTCCCCCTACTACTAGTGTGTATCATAATTCATCTCCCGGAGTATGTGATGCTGCTTTTTCATCTTCTAGCTCACATGTGCACATTGGCCAAGCCACAGCTGACGCCAGCTGAGCTTCTGTAGGCAAAGAAAACAGAGCATACTATTACTTTCCCCCTGTGCAGTCCTGCTTGTGCTTGCCCCACAGCAGGCCTGCCCCCAGAAGACAGTCTGCTTCTGATTATGTGTGATCATCCTGCTTGCCAGCTCACATTCAGACACACGGGAGTCTTTTTTTCCTTTCAAATGTGGCCCCCATTCAAAATGAATTACACTGTAACTTGTCTAAACCATTGTTAATTGCACTCATGGCAGCTACTAGCTCAACAATATTTCTGCTCTACTTGTTGTAAGGAAGTTTGTACTCATCATTATGACTTCCATACACCCATAAGATGAAAACTGTAATTCAGTTGCTTTTAAAAAGTCCTTTCAACAGTCCTGTTGATTTTGTCCATTTAAATCATTTTATATTAACTATAATGATGACACACGGCAAAAGAAATTGCATTCATTATTGGAGCTCACTGTGTATGATTCTGTTAATAATTTTGCTCCAGTGCAATTCACCCACTATTTATGTATGCATATGAATGTAACTATGACAAAAAAAATTCACATAATAGAAACTATTACTTTGATAAATGGAAATAAGAGTGCAGTTAAGGAAATGAGCTGAAAAGTGAACTTCTGTATTTTCCCTTAACAAAGCTAAAGCATACATCTCAGTGCCCACAAATTCATTGGAGATGGACTTGATACACAGCGGAAAGCAGAGATGAGGAACACGGTGCGTTAGTGGTTCACGATAGTTATTTTGGGCCAAGCTGTGAAACCATATTTCCCTTGAACACAAGGAAAACACATTTGGAATACAATTTGATAGCGTTTTGAGTTTAATCATGGGGATACACCAAATGTTTGAATGAAGTTAATGGTTAAATAACATGCTTGCCAACATTCATGAGTAAGGTCATTATCAGAATGTGTACTGCTCTACTGTTGATGTAGCAGACAATTATCCAGCAACACATTCCTCCCCCTGCTCAACAGGGAAGTTAAAGGCCAGGGTCATCTGCAGAAATATACATATGGAAACATGCTATTTATTTAATGTATAATAAATTATCTTGTGTGTGTGTGTGTGTGTGTGTACATATATATATATATATATATATATATATATATATATATATATATATATATATATATATATATATAATTTAGTAGGCAAACCACCAATAATGCTGCAGTTAATCATCAGGTCCTCTGAAGAAGCCATCTGCAGTAAGAAAAAAGTAAGGATATTGGTTTTCACCACAATTTCATTTTAACAAGTCTGTGTTGATGTATTAGAGCCATTAAGACATGTGGAAATCTTTGCATCCAACATCTATTGGCATCCAGGTAAACTTTATTTGAATGTCTAGAGTGAGGAGTTTGTCCGTGGTGAGTTCCATAACGAGAAATAAATGGATTTCTTTCAATAAATTTGAATACAAAGGAAATAACTTTAGGGACCCGTACTACACGTAGAAAAAAAAATAAAGAGGCAAATATTTCAGCCAACTCAAATTAATTGTTCACGTGTGATTCAGAATTTGAACGGAAATTTTCTACTTTCCTATTTTCAACGTGGTTTGTATGAGTATTTTAAGACTAATCGTTTCAATAAAAGTAGGCATTGCTCATTTGAAATGTCCTGAAGTTTCTGTGCAAGTGTGTTTCAGAGCGGGATCAAATCTTTCCCGCTCCTCTCCCGCTCCCTCACACAGCCGCACACGTTTGGTTCCCTCCTCCAGCGATGGGATCCCAGGGTAGAAGACATCATCAGGCGGTCCGGGAGGTTGCAGAAGCCGGTCGCGTCATCCCTGAATGGGCGGTGCACTGACGGGACGAAGGGTGTTTTCCAGATTTAAAAGCACCGGAGCCGGCCCCTCTGACAAACCGCGCTGCGTCATCGACCTGGGGAGACTCTCGAAAACCTTCATTGGGTCGAAGAGAGCCAAACTCACCTCAGCCGCGATCTCCCAGGCAGCCTTACCTGTCTCCACATTCAACAGCCCAAGATCTTTTTTTTTTATTTTATTTTTTTTTATTACTCCACTGCGTTGTGGCTCTAAGTTGTAACTTCCCTCCGAAGTATGCTTTTATTTGCCGTTGTATGAAATAAGTTAGCGCTTGCAATATTACCGTCAGCGGTGCGACGCACAGTCTCACTAAAGGAGAAAGTTGCGCATCGCTTGTTGAATCAGGATACTCTCTGCCTCAGTGTCAAATCCAAGCCGGGACTCCTGAACGCCGCAATGAAGTCTGCAGAAGAAGGTAAAATGTACTCCTTCAAGTTTGACTGAATGTTTGTGCTCCAATTTGAATTTGCTGCTCTTGTGATTTTATCCTGTGTTGACACCAGGTGCTGCGGCTATGATGTAATTTCAATGGAAGCTTTAAATCCAAGTCAGGAATTTGGTATTCTGTCAAAAGAGTTAGTTTCTTTGCGCTGCAGCATAACCAGAAACTGATAAATATGAATGAATAAAAAGCAAGTCATAAATAAATCCACCTGTTAATATGTTAATCTACAAAGTGATGACTGAATGGGAATACATTGTTTTAAATAACATTGATATACATATAAAAATAAGTATTCAGAAGAAACAGCTGTGAAATGTTTTTAATGATTTTCTTGACACCTTTGGCTTAATCTTTGCTCTGTATAGGCATCAAATTAGCTCTCATCCACATGCAGTATATTGAGTGGATCATACACATCCACACCATTAGGTGTCTCCACTTTCTGCTAGAGCTCCTCGCCACAAGCAAGAATGTTGAAGGGTCACACCTTTGGTGTCACCTGCTCTACTCTTCATAAGCGGTTCATTTCAATTTCAAATAATAATAAAGATGATGAAGAATCACTAGTCTTGTAATGCACAATGAGGTCAGAGGTCAGGGTTATCTAAGGAAGAACACCTGTGATCTGATCACAGAGCTGGATCCGGGATGACCATTCAGCCTGCTTTCACCACTGTAACGTGTCTTTTTTTTTTTTTTAGCTCATTCATTATGGTTGCAAAATGTGATAATGTCCACCAGAAGTCACCCTCTCTGTTAATTCACAAAGTCTTCCAGCACTGATGTCACTGGGTTTCTGTGGATTTGGGAATCTCATTCTGTGTTTGAGGTTTCAGACAGGCGCGGGGGGGGGGTTCTTTATTATTCATTTCAGTCCTTTGGTTCAAGTCTTATAATTGGTAACAGACGTGTGTGTGTGTGTGTGTGTGTGTGTGTGTGTGTGTGTGTGTGTGTGTGTGTGTGTGTGCGTGCGTGTGTGTGTGTGTGTGTTTGTGTGTATGTGAGGAGGGAGAGAGAGAGTGAGAGTTTTAATCTGTGTGTTCAAGGAGGCCAAGAAGCTTACTTGACAATGAGATGTCCTTAACCACACACAGCTCCTCAATGTGCTGAGTGCTGCTTAATTATCACACATACAATCTCAGACACATAGACACACTCTTAACTCTCCACCACTACAGCCCACAGTCAGCCATGTGCCTTAAGTGGCCCCAGTGATCTTAGTTCCAGAGGCTGCACATGACTTCTGTGGGCCACCTCCTATCTCTCCCTGAGGTCCCATCAATCTGATCCCAGCCTGGACCACAATTCCCTGGATTAACCCATCCATTTTTTAGTAATGCTGGTTTGGTTGTGGGGAGAGTGTTTTGATCACAATAGCATAATTGAGAGAAATTATGGGAGGCAAAAAGAGCTTGCCGACTGTAAGGGTTTTCAAATAAATTGTACTTGCATCACATTTTAAATGCGCTGCAAATGTGGCAGTTTTGTCATGAGTGCAAGACTGAGACAATTTTTATCTCTAATAAAAATCTTTTAGTTCAGCAAACATGATGCATGGAACTTAGAAAAGATATATTTCAAGGTCACACAGTACACAAAAGTTGAAGCCCAAATGTGAATGAGTGAGTGTATTTTGACATGATCCACTAATTCTGCCCACATTCAAAAAAATCATACATCAGCTGCAACGGTAGGCAAATTCAGTCAGGTCTGAAGTACTGAGGTGTGTCGTACTGGGCGGAGTGGGCATGAGATTATAATCAGGTCAACACTAGGGGAAGGTGAACAAGAGGAGACAAAGGTTAAATTTAAGATTAAACTATAATTGTTGGATTGAGATGAGTCTCCAGCATGAGGAGGAAGAGTTTGATTTCAGCTTTGTGTTTGAGTACAGCCATGCTGTCCAGAATCAATCCCTGACAGGTAGGTCTTGTATGTCCTGTATTTTGTACATTGTGATAATGCTAATATATACTATAATCAATACTGTAGATACTTTAGAAATCAGTTTATTATAATTTGAATAGCCCTGTGTGCGTTCTGACATTTAGCATTCAGTTATTTCCTAAAACTTTGCTACGTTTCTGATTTATGTGTTTGAAATAGCATCTGAACAATTAAAAAAAGCTTTTCAGATTGACTCAAATGCTTTGTTAAATATTTAGCACTGGCCACCTGTGGTATATTAAATGTGTCTGATGCATATCGCATAATCACCTCTGAAAATAGACTGTCATAAACTAATTTTAGACTGCCTACCCACGTATTACGTGGTGTGTGATAGATTCATCATTTCATGTGATCTACGGCATTGTGGTAAAACAAATATAGCATGCTGCATGTAGGGATAGATTCATCATTTCATGTGATCTAAGGCATCTATGGCTTTAGGGCGGCAGTGGCTCAGTGGTAGAGCAAGTCGTCCAATGATTTAAGATTGGCAGTTCGATTCCTGCTTCCGCCGAGTTTGTCGTTGTGTCCCTTGTGCAAGACACTTTACCCTCCTTGCCTCCAGTGAGGCACTCGCTGGTGTGTGAATGTGTGTGA